>NW_008620937.1:66799-74078 GCF_000691845.1 Merops nubicus | reverse complement strand
CGGCCCTGGGCAAACCCCCAACGGTGTCTTTTTTTTTGTGCCTTGCTGGATTTTCTACTTACGCACGCCTCATGGAAAACTTGAGTTAAAATGAACCAGTGGTAGCGTTATGGGGTTGGAAATAGGTAACAAATTGCTGGGTGAGGGGTTTATGTACACTGGATCTTTGAAATATTGTTATATCTGAGAATTTTCAAATTGCTGAATGTCGAAGAGTTTAGAAAACAAAAATTTGTCCGTACTAAAAATTGTTGAAGGTGTTTGTTCCTTAGTCAAAGACTCTTCTAGACCCTTGTGAGACTATTTGACATATTTCTTACAATATAATTTAACATATACTTATTACAATATAAATCTTGTATATTTCACATAGGTATATGTAACAGTCTGTGTTACTTTTAATTTAAAAATAGTTCTAAGGAAGCTTGAAGCTCTGAATTCCTACCTATGTCTGCTCTTTCAGGTGCCACTTTTCAGCATTCCTGATTCTTTTGTACTTTGATATCCACTTACAAAGGAATAAAATTTGATGAAAGTAAAATGTTATACAGTACAGTGGGGACTTTTGTGTGTAATTTTATTATTCAGCACAGTTGTATTCAGCTTCTAACATACAACTTTGCTGCGTAACTGTTATGGAACAATAAAAATTTTATCATTTCATAATTAGGGTAGTAAGGTTCCCCCCTAGAATTATTGTGTGACACTTAAATGCAATAAACTTATATTTCCCATGCATAATATTTGATTTCATTTCATAAATAGGTTGTAACAGCACTTTTTTTGGACCAAATTGTACCTGGATTTTGAATTTTATATTTTGGACAAACCTGCTATTTTTGTTCTGCTAAAATTGTTCCAAGTTTGATTTTGATAAATGCTATGTTTTACTTCTTTTAATGCCTTTTCATGTACCTGTTATTATACTTGCTTTCATTTTCTTTCATTCTTGTGTTAACGATGTCTGTTTTTATAGCTGAACTGAATTAAAGAGAAGCCATGTCAGGAACTTTTTATGGAAAGCTGTTTAGATTCATATTTCACTGTTATGATTACAAAGACTCAAAGTTACTTTATTGTGAGAATGCAAGTTAACATAAACAGAAAATGTAGAAAGGGTCTTGGCTGATTTGAAGTCAATTTAACTATTTCAGTTCTACCATACCAAATTTTCATGAAAGTAACTTTTATTTTTCATTGCTGTCATGGGATATGTCATCCTGTTATCCTGCTAAAATTTATTTGATGATCTCATTTTTTCTTTCCAGAAATATAATCCTTTTAGTACTGTTGTAAATTGTTAAAGCTCTTGGTCTAATAAACATAACCTTGTTGAAATGATCCATGCTTATAGTATGTTGGTAGGAAGATTACATTATCTGATGGAAGAACTTCAGGTGAGAATTTAAGGCAGTTACACGTAGATACACTGTCCTGTGAGTAACAAAAAGGCAGCGATAAACAATCTTTCACGGGTGATGTGATATCCTGAGTTATCCAGTGGATATAAAAATTCTTCCATGACCTGTTTTGCATGAATATAAAATATTTCACCACGCACATCTATTTAGGATGTTGTGTTTTTAATGGACAGATCTTTTTAACCGAAGAGAAAACTGGGTGGTGGCAATAGTAAGATAACAACAGTAAATCTTGCCATTTGTAATGCATTCTCTTTTAGACCCTTTTTTTTTTTTTTTTTTTAAAGGGATAAGCTACTTATCTCATTTTTGGTGGTAACCAAATTGGGTTGAGACACTGGAAACTTATTTGGATCATGGAGTGCTTCGATCACTTCACCTGCGTCAGGAGAATTCTACCTTATTGTCCTGATTCTCTCCCCATGCCCCGTCTTCCATCTTTTCTCCAATCCTGCTCTGAAACTAATTAGAAACTGTTTCTATTAATAAAGGGAGCTAACTAAAAGGTTCAGGTGCAAAATGTGTCTTTTGCATTTGGAATAGGAAACAGTAGCTGTGTTTCCTTTTTTTCAAAGGGGCGAAAGAATATTATGATTCAAGTGAGGTGGTGTACTAGAGTTTAAGCTGGCTGAGGAGGAAGGGTTGATCTCAGAGAAATTATGGAACAGAAAATTTGCAGATGGTCACTCTGGTTGTGAGAATCCACAGAAGGGCTTTCCAGTTTTCCTGATGGATCACGTTGCTTCTGCCTTGAACTCTTTCCTGTCCACTTGCTGCCTGCTGCTTTGGCAGATGTGTTTGATGCCTAACCAACCTAAATCAGTTAGGTACTGAAGTACAAGAAAACTCCTGTCTGAGTTCAACTGCAGGGAAGTTTAACATGAGGCCAGAACAATCAACATGATTTTTAGCTATGTACTTTTGAGTGCACGTGCCATAGGAAGCAGAACGGAGAAAACAGGATTGCTCTCGGTTCTGGATGATGGTGGACTATCAGGATTGAGGAAAAAGGCAAAAAGCACATCTGTTCATACAGTAAGGAAGGCTGCAAAAGGAAAAGAGTAACTGCTGTTGGCAGCAGTTAGTGTCCCTGCATACCCACTGGCATGTCACAAGTACCAGTGAAGGAGCAGCAGCAACTGGAGAGGAATCACTGGGTTGATTCTGCTGTGGAGGAGGTGTGAGCACATCCTAGTCTGCCAAGGGCTGCTTGAGGTCACCAACTCTTTATGTGTGTGTACCACTTTTTGTGGTAAGACCGTGTGCCTTACTTGAGAATTTATAGACAAAGGACCTTCTGGTTTTTCTGTGCACATAAGGTGTGTGTGGGGATATAGGGAAATCATGAGCATAAAATATTCTGTAATACAAAGGTTTTGATTGCCTTTTCCACAGCAATTTTCAGTGTTCTAATAAAGGTTGCAAATCATTAAAGTCCCAGTGAGAGTAAAACTGTTAATTCTTCTGTAGCTATTTGCAGTCAGACTCATCTAGTTCTCTGTCGTTTGGACCTCCCTGAACTATTTGTTTTTATGTGTGCACTGGTATTCCAGGTAGTCCCTGAAATGAACATTTTCCTCCTGTTATTCTGCACAGGTGTGCTGCTGTCTACTGAAAACCTTTAGTAAGCAGAACTTCATTAATTCGTTTAAATGGGATGTGCTGCACAAAATACCTCATTTAGTCTGTCCTATGTAGCACCTAATAGACTATTCAGATTTTTGAATTTTTGCACACACATTTAAACACTATTGATTATTGAAATTATTATGTGTTCATGTCACCGTCACTCTTTAATATGTGGTTACCTACCTGCTTTTAATACACTGTTTGGTGGAATGTTTTGAGTATGTTTGTAATGAATTAATGGTTTCATAATGCTTCACCAACAGGCAGAAGCCGATAAACATGTGGGAAAATTGGAAGTTCATGAGGAGAAGAAAGTGAATAGCAAGCATCAGGTCACATCAGACAAGTTTTCGTTTCTGCTGGCATCAGTAGGTGGTGCCGAGGTAGTGTACAGTTGGGAAAAAAGAGTTCTTTTTATTGTTTAGGACATCTTATGTAGAGTGGCCTTAGGTTCTTCCTCAGCATGCCGAGTGAGGGCTCAGGCCATTGCCCAGCCCACTGACCCTTGTTCATCTGCTGACACAGTATCCGTCCCATACATGGGATGTGGGCTGTCCATGGCTACTGCTTTCTGCCTACTAAAAGCATTTCAGTTAAATGGGAGGGTGTTTTAAAAATTATCTTTTGTTTTTATTTTGCTCTTGATAGAACATTGCACTTGAGTTGTCAGCAAGACCACATAAAAACGGAGTGATCTTGGTTACTAGGGCAGCTAGACTAAGCCCAGAAAACAGGGTGCTGCATTTCCATAGCTGAAACTAAAAATGTTATTGCCATCATATGTACTTGGGGAGAGGGTTGTCATCAGAAGTGCTGTATTAATTATGCTGTGGAACTGATTTAGGAACCATCCTCAGAATCAACCTGTATAGGCCTTGACGATCAGGACAAAACATTATTACGAAATGGTACATTTAATGAGGAATCTGCAAAGTCCTTTCAGGAAGCTTTGCTTCAGTGGAGGAAAGGTGATCGTGAACGCAGAGAACAACGGCGTGCCAGCGAGGTCCTATCAGGTGTGGGGTTTTTAGGGTTTAATTGCATTTTAAAAACATCTGGAGCCACTTTGATGAGTTAGCAGATTTTTGATTAGTGAAGGTAGCTTTTGTGTGAGAATACTAAGTGTTTCTTAAGTTTTTCTGTGTATTCATTTATAAACGAACAACAGCCTCTGGAGTTTTTTTTAGTAATGTGTAGATTAGCATGTGTCCCAATTGTAATGAACTGTGGCATTGGCCAGATTGTTTAGCTTGTGTCTCTCTACTTCCCTATCGCATTGTTTCTCACATGAGACTTTGATAGGCACTATAATGCTGAAGCAGAATGTCACAGCTTTTAACTGAGACAAGCAATGAGCATGGCTAAGGAGTTTGTGCGTTGTATCAAAGTACATCTTCTGCTTGTCTTCCACAGGCTTTTAATATTTCTTTGTCCCAGTGAAAATATGCAATCCATTCAAGTATGGAAAAATATGAAAAAAAATCTTGTCTGATTGGATTTGTGGAAGTTGTTCTCTTTCCTGTAGTCCATGGATAGTGTGTGTTCTTTGTGTATTTTTGTACAAAAAATACTGATTACTGTTGTGTTTTTTTTTTTTTCTTTTTTTTTTTTCCCCTTCTTATTTCTGTGGCATGGTGGGATTTTTATCTGTGGATCCATGGATACCCCCTTCCCAGTGTGCCAATCTTCCTTTATTTGAGAAGCTGTAACGAATGAGTTTTTACTGGCTACCCCCACTGCTGACTGTGTTGTGTCAATGTAATACTGCTGGCCATCTACATTTTGGAATTAGGCAAAGACTTAGCAAGGCATAGACTACTAATGTGACATTCATTCAAAAATAACGTAATTAAACAGCAAGTTTATAAATCTGAACAGGTGTTTATTTTTTAAAAATATGTCTAATAGAATCAGTGGGAACTTGCGAGGTACAGACCAATGTTACTGTTATGAAGGACCCTGTCCAAATTGAATTCAAGAAGGATGGCTTGAGCTACATGGAGAAACTCTTGCTTAAGAAATACAGAAGGTATTGTTTAAGTTGCTGGTACTCATGAAAGAAGTCAGAAATGCTTAATAACATTAACAAAAATTCTTTTGAAACTTTTCAAATGTTAGTTGTATTATCAAGAGTTAAGGAGACTGTATACAGGGTGCTTTATATTAATAAAATAACCATTATAACCAGGCTCAATGATAATATTTCAGAGTTACTGCAGAGAGAGTATTTAGAGGGATTCTTTTGCTACCAGTTTATTATAGAATTTGAAGACTGGTAATTATATTTGGTTCCTTGATTTTGGGGCATTTGCTACGGGAGTTTTATAGAGTAAAGGAAGTACGACCTTCGGGATACTTTTATAAACATTACAGAGTTCTTTTGTTAGTTTCTGAGGTCCGAGATCATCCCAAAGAAATGAGGAACACTTGCTACTTTTCAGCAGCAGCAGCTAATACTGATATAGTAAATAGTGTGGAATTTTGTGGTTTTCTTGGTTTTGGGGATATTTTAATAATTGTGGTATATATGTAAAAAAGGATGACTTTTTAAGATTGATTTATTCTCCTTTTTTAGGACTCCTGGTGATCAAATTTCTGGCAATTGCTTTAAAGGTTTAAGGCCTGTGCAAACACTGAATGTACATGAGACTGAGACTGAAGGATGGGGAGAAGATGATGATGATGTTGGTGACTTAACAGGTATAATAGTTTTCTGTTTTTTGAATCTAACCATTAAATACTTTTTTTTTTCTGTGATTGCTGTACTGTTACATACTTAAGCAGTTTTTGCTTGAAGAAAGTAATAATGAAAGGTGAAATTTATGGCTCTTCATAATAAATTAAAAATTTGCATTTGTATAAGTGAAACTTGAACAGGAAAAAATGAAATTATTCAAATTAACTGTATTTTGTAGTTGAAGATGTGAAGAGATATTGGACATCTATTTTTAGAGAGGGAGTACCCAACACTGTTTCTGAAAGTGCAGAGTCCTCTTTGAAAATTGAATTCCTTGATGATGTAAGTAGGTAATAAAGGACTTAATGAGTCTTCACTGTGACCTGATTTGTTTAATTATTGTCTGTTAAATATTTAAGGTTGCAACAGCTACATAATTTCTAATATTTTTATATTTTTCATACAAACGTGGAAAATTTAGCTTTCTGAAGTTTCTGCCTAATTTTTTTTCCCTTGTTTTGTCCAAGAACCCTTACTATACAAAAATAAAATCTGCAGGATTCCAATCACTTGAGTTAATGTTTTTTTGAATTTTAATTCACTGCTAAATATGTATGTTGTTTTTTAATTAGTCTTATGGCAAGGACTCGGAAGAATCATCTGATGACTTTTTGGTGATGGAAGCTCGGACTATGGGAATGAATAAGCAAGGAAAAGCTGAACCGTTGAAGCAGTTTGGAAGGTATCAGAAAAGCAGAGATTATGTGGAAGAGAAAAGAGACTAATCCTATCTTCTGACTTAGCTACAGTCCTGAATAACAGAATGCTTTTGTCTGGAGACAGTCATACTTCATATGAACAGGGAGAATCCTTGATTGTAAATTGTTTTGAGGCATGGTTAAGATGCAAATCTTCTCATCCTTGGTGCAAGACTCGGACTGTGGCAGTGTCATGACTCTTAGTTACTGCTTTCTCCTTTACATTTCTTCCAAGATCCTCTCTGTGATTGCTGCTTTTGTGCTTGAGAGTTTTCCTATGAGTGACCTAATGATTTGAAGACTAGTTTGTAAGACATTCTGTGAACAGTTTGGCAGTTAAGAGCCATGGGACTCATTTACCATTGAAGTTAGTAAATAGTAAGTTTGTATCTTCAGCTTTGTCAGTGAGCCACCAACATTTGTTAATGGCCATAACTGGAGAGGCACCACTTTGAAATTCCTTCATTTTCTTCACTTATCAGTCCACTGTTAAACCATGTAAAATACATTTCTTCCTATGTGTATGTCCTGAATTACAGGTAGAATTTCTCTTTTGGATGTTCTTATCTCAGTAGGAGCAGGGACCAGTAGACAGACAAATCTGTGATTGGTCAGTGTTGTGTACTTGTAAGATACTTTCACTTGACTAATCTTGTAATTCGAGGCAAAACTAAGAGTCCTAATAATTAATGATAAATGTACAATTCTTATGATAGCCCAAAATTTATTTATGATTAAGTGTGATATTTTTTATTATGTTTTATTCCTCTGGTGTTTCATTTTTCCTCTGTTTC
>NW_008620937.1:2779-66768 GCF_000691845.1 Merops nubicus | reverse complement strand
TCAAAGTGGTGCAGCAGCTGCAGATCAGAATAAGACAGTGCAAGACCTTTTGCAGAGAGAAACTGTGGGCCTAATGAGAAAGTCATCTCATCATTTAACTTCCACGGCTGACACTCAGTATTTTTTACCTTTTCCTCTTGACAGAAATCCTGTTTCTCATGAAGAAATTTCTCAAGGTAAATTTTAAAAGTTACTTGTACAGTATACATCCCTGTGTACAGTTTTATCATTGTCAGATAGGATGTGGTAGTTACCAATAGTGATTGCCTGAAAAAGAATAATTAAAGATAATTAAATTATGTACCATTCCCTGAGCTATGTGGGTCCCTTGACCACAATTTGATGGGCTGTGCAAGTTATTTTGAAAAAATCTCATGGCTGTGAGCCCATATTTGAGGGATAGACTTCCCCAATATGAGTTCTGTACTGAAAACAAACCCAGTATAAATCAGATGAAGTGATCTTGAAAATATCTCGGTTTATCTCTACAGTGTTAGATTTAGTGTATGGCACGTTTCTTTCATGTAGACAAATGCTTTATATATATAGGTTGAGAAACAGTATAAATGACTGCCTGTTCTGCATGAGAGATTATCATTTGGGTGTAAGTATTCCAGTGCTTAGTGCATGTCAGTGAAATCACTGTGGAAGTTTGGCAGCTTTATTTTGTGGCACTCTGAAAAGATCCCAAAGATCTTACTCTGCGTCCTAAAACTACATAAAATAGATTGTCACTTTTTTAACCTTAAGAAAGAAGTTGGAATGTAGCATTTCTTCTTCATTTAAGTACCACACAATTGCTCCAGCACTTCAGAACCTGGCACTTGTTCCCTTTGAGCTTAGTTCAAGAAATTGCTTAAGTCTTCAAACATGGAAAAGCCAAAAAGAGCTGACTAATGAGATGTGATTTATGTGCTTCTTTGTGCACAGGGTAAAAAATAAAATGTCTGTGTCTTGTATAAACAAAGGAAAACAGCTTACAGAATCATTCACAGACTGATAGTATGTATTTTAAACCATTGTATTACTTTTAAATGGTGTGAAATTGCTACTATTGCAGTTCTTATGCTGGCACTGGTTAGATTATAGTGTTCTAAATGTAAATAACTTACATTAGCATGAAAAAGTAGTTGGAAATGTGTTAAGATTATTATTCATAGACAATGATGTACTGGAATGTATATGTCAGATACAGAATTGGTACTGCTACCTGGTAAGTCTAGTCCGTGTGTGTTGGCATCTCTTTATATCAAGCAGGGATCTGATGAAAGTTAGCTATAAATTACAAATAAGAACAGTTTAGGGACAACTTCAATGGAGATTTTGTATTTTAAGTTCATGAAAAAAATATATTGGACTTGCAGGTTACAATTCATATTCATTTACATTAAAAAAAATATTTCTATTTTAATGTTAGTTTTTTTTATACCCTTGTAGAAGAAATAGTTGTCTGCAGTCTTGAAAGAAATGCAGTGCAAAAGGAGAGTACTAAATTAAAGACTATGAGAAGATCACTTGGGTCCTCTAAACCACCTGTGAAGATTTCTAACCCTACTGAACTAATGAGCAACAAGTATCTCCTAGAGACACGACTACAGCAACCTGATGGAGACTCAAAAGAACTGGACAGTGCCTGCAATAGTTTGATTTTGGGTATAATTACAGAGTCTTCAATGGTAAATTATTATATCTTTGATTGCTAGATAAGCTATGTTGCTTGATCTACTTTCCTAGTTTAGCAGGACGCAACATACCATGTTCTTGTATCAGCTTGAGAGATGGTGATGATTGTATGGTTACCAGGAATTATTCTACCACTTTTCCCCATTCTCCTCCAGAAACCTCACCCCAAAGCAGCCAAGTGTAGTTTCAGTCAGAGGGCTGTCACTGCCTACCATATTTCATACGTAGGGGATGAACACCTCTTTGTCTTCCACTTAGTATTGTCAGTCTTCTGTTGATGTTCCAAAAAAAAAAAAAAAAAATCCCACCAAAAACCCTAAACAACAAAAACACCAAAAGACAAACAACCAAAAGAAACAACAGACTAGTCCCAAAACAAACAACAAAAAAGAGGTTTGTGGAGGAGGGCGCTCTTCCCATGTTTGTATCAAGGTTACTTCACCTCTCAGTTTGATTTAAAAAAGTGTAGCTAGTCTTATCTAACCTAAATTATCCACATGTTCTTCTGCTGAAAATAAAACTGAAAGCAAAAAATCATGGAGGAGGTTGGGACATTAGATTTTGGAGTCACTGTTAAACAGTAATACTATAGCTGATGTACAATGATAAGTGAAAAGAAAGAAACTGCTAGATCTTGGGAAGAAGTTCTTCAGTACGAGGGTGGTGAGGCTCTGGAATAGATTGCCTGGTGAGGCTGTGGCTGCCCCATTCCTGGAGGTGTTTAGGGCCAGGTTGGATGAGGCCTTGGGCAACCTAGTCCAGTTGAGAGGTGTCCCTGCCCATGACAAGGAGGTTGGATTAGATGATCTCTAGAGTCCCTTCCAGCCTAAGTCACTCTATTTTCACATTAAATCACTGGAAGAATAAACTCAGACTCTCAAAACATGGAAATTTTTAGGTTTTTAAAGCATCTATCATGCAAGACCATCATCCTTATGAATATCTATTGCACCAGGCTATCAGAATCATTCCAAGTTTTATGAAATGAGCATTTTATTATATGAACTTGCAAGAACAACTGAAGTTTCCTGGTGTTGGTTTTTTTTTTTTTTTTTTCCCCCCCTGTTTCTAATATCTTAATGTTTTATTCAAGTTACAGGATATAGCCACAAGACAGAAACCTGTTTCTGCACCATACTGGGGACTTGAAGGTTTCTTTGTTGTAGGAGCAAACTCTAAACAAGTAATGCTGGAAGCACATTCTTCACTGTGTGCTGACCCTAGTCCTGTGGACAGTAGTATACCATTTCCAGGTAATGGCATATGAATAAAACCCTCAAACAATATAGATATTTATCCCTGTTTCTGTTAGATATCCATCTCCTTGTGTAACTTGGGACTGGCTTCTCGTAGAAGTCACTTTGGGGTAACAGTTATGCCAACAAACACAACTGGTGTTGTACAAGGGTAAAATAAACTTACTACCTAGGAGTAAATTACATCAATATAGTCCATAGATTTATATACTTTTTTATATCCCCTGAAATGTGGTTCCAGGAGAAATTTCTGCTTCTCTTTGTGTGTAATATACATCATTAAAAAATCCTTTTTTGTGGTGTGTATGAAGTAACATGTGAAATGATGGGTGAACGTGAGTATGAATTCCATCAACAATATCCCATGAATTTAAGCTTGTTAGTGTTATATAGGAATTTTTTTTTTTTTTTTTTTTTTTACAATATGTGTAGAAAATTTATTTAAACAAGCAGGACTTGTTTAAATCACATGTTAAATGCAGCAAATACAGTAGCAGTAAGTGCATATTAATACAAAACGTGCAAATAATTTCTGCTAATACTGCTTAATTTCAGGAGATGGAAGGTGGGTTACTGAAAAGAGCTTCAGTGAATGTGCTGATGACTCTGTAGTTCAGGGTGTCTTAGAAAGTCAGCTGAATAGACCTTCACGTGGTTTGGAGACTCAAAATAGAATTTCTCCCCTGATGGCAGCATGGAGATCATACCCAGGTAAGGAGAGCAACAGCTTTGAAGTCCTACTTTAATGGGTTAATTTTCCTTATGTAAAGAGTAGAAGTGCTGTCTGTGATGATTGTGTTGAATTTAAGTCATTTTTATGCCTTCATCTATGTATTTTTGGTTTGGCTATAATGGCTTATAAGCCATCATGGCATTGTTTTCATAAGTATAGGCTTTTGAGTTAAAAATTATCTGTTTCCAGCTGTCACTAACAATTCGTTTTATTGTGCTTAGTTTCTACTCCTGCCTCTACCTCATTACTCTCTTCTTAGCTTGAATATTTAGATAATGAACTGTCTAGAATAAGTTTATGTATTACTGTGTTTTGCAGCATCTAGTACAATATGGCTTTGATCTAATAAAAGATTTCTTTCTTCCCACTGAAATAAGTCTTGCTACATGCACTATATGAAACAGGAAACAAGGGAAGCATAACAGCATCTGCACTTTTTAGTGATTTTTCTCAGTTTCAACTGTCTCTGTCTCAAGGAACGTACCTTACATTATTTCTTTCAACCAACCAGTTCAGCATTTTAGTTTCAAAAATGGTATGTGTAGAAATTGCAACTGCCAATTTTACATCACTGAAAAATGTTTGAAAGTGTCTACATTTTATTCATGTTGCCTTAAAATAAAAATAAAACCCCACAAAGTTTTAAGCTTCTACACGCAGTCTCAGTCTCTCCCCTCCCAGAAAATCTGCCACTGTATGTAATATTTAACTAAAATATTTTTTCCTAAAAGATACCCTGAAGTATGAGGTGGTACTTCACAATGTAATTAATTTTATTAATATTTATTAATTCACAATCTTAAGCAAAATTAATATGTTCAAATAATTCATAATTATAACTATAATTAATGTCATTACTAAGCTGAAATAAAATTCTTTGTGTAAAATCTTGAATTATTAGAAGTTGTGACCTTTTCTGTTATTTCAGGGAATGATTCTAAAAGACCTTGGTCAACAAATACACTACAGAGTAAACTGGCAGGAAGCTGTCCGACAAACACACAGCCAAGACCAAAGAGTTCACCTACACGTACATTTGGAGCTGGTACTAAGAGATCAGAACACAAGTGCCTTGATGTAACTAAACAAGAGGAGTATCTTTGGGAATATATCGCTGACCAAGAAGCTCTACTTACTCTGGAAAAAGAATTACAAAATTGTCCAGGTAAGTGGCAATACTGATGGTTTTTCTTTTTTGAGTCATGCTGACGAGGAACATAACAAAAACAAGTAGTTATTTCATTTGCCTTCTCAGATCTCATTGGTCTTGATGCAAAAATATACTAAACTGATGATGCAAGATTTTTGTGGTTTAACAGTGATTTATTTCCATTTGATGGTACTTTAACCTACCCTTAATGTAGTAGCAGCAAACTATTTCACACAACTTTCTTATGTCTTTTTTTTTTTTATCACTCGAATTTTGTTGCAAAAGTCTGCAGGATGTGCAGGTGGTATTTTGCATCAGGAATTTCTTTTAAATAGGTGCCTGAGCTGGTTTTACTGGGACAGAATCCCAGGCCAGTGGTGGTCTGCAGGCCATTAGCAGTTTGGAGTCAGCCAGGGCAGCTCTCTTGAGCTGGCTCCAGGCATATCCCATCCCATAAACATCACACTCCCTATAAAGGGGGGAAGTTTGAGGATGAGGCTACTCCTGCTCCTCCTCATTCCTGGAGGAGCTCACACACCATTCTTTGCCTGAGGACTGACTTCCTGTTTATTATGATTGCTGTATAGTCACTGGGCTGAGTATAACTTTATGTGTTCTATATTTGCATTAATAGTAATGTTAGTGTTGCTAGTTCATTGAATCTGCTTTCTAATCCCCTTTCTCAGCTGGGGAGTGGTCACTGAGTGATAGAGCAACTGATGTAGTTTAGCTCTGGCTATGGGATAAATGGAGACAATATCTTTTCCTTGGCTATTTAATAAGGAACACCCCATCTGTTGTTAGAAGCTCAGTGTGATTTGGTGCAAGGGCAGCAAGAAGGAGAAGAGATGGACAAGAAACATTATACTTCTATCCAGATGAGAACTGCCCCTAGTAAGGCACAATAGACATGCTGTTACCTCTCATTTTGTGTTTGACTTAACTTTCCTTTGTCACTTTAAAGGACATCTCCTTGTTTTTCAGGGCTGGGTGATGTGGCAGGTGGGCAAGGTCAGCTGGTTATGATTGAGAAGAATGAGTGAATACTTTATTTTCTCTGTACTCAGAGGAAAAAAAAAAAAAAAAGGGTTGCTTCTGTTCCATCTCAACGAGCAGATAGGTTCAGTGCCTAAGAAGCTTTGTGCTGCAAGCAGGCTTGAGAGAGTGTATCTCTTGGGCTGTGTCATGGTTCTTCCTGAGCTGCTGTGGTGCTTTTATATTGGCAGATCTTGGCTATGATAAATCTTAAGCAAACAAAAGTAGAGTGTTCTATCTTGTTTTTACCTTAGGTTTTGCTGTATTTTTTCACACAGCTCTTCTGAGTCTTCCGAGTCTTCCGAATACCACATTTCAGGCTAGCTGTCCTTCCTTTTTTGATACATACTTATCAGAACCCATGTGTTCTTGTAAGAGCTTCTCTTGTAGAGTGAACATCTGTGCTGAATATGCTCAGAGAAAAATAGAGTGGGAAGATATTATTGAACTGTCTTGTTCTTTCTACCCCTTTTTGTTCCACTTTCTTGGAATACATTTCACTTACTTAGAAGTTCATAGCAGAGACTTATGGCTAGCTGGGAAAATAGCAGCACACTTGTATGTGTACTGTAGAAGAAGTATAGACTGTGACCCCAGCTGATCATCTTTTCACATTGGTGGATGTTACTCTGTTTTAAATACATACTACCATTAGTAAGCCACCTGAGTTCTACATTTGCTGCTGTATTTTGGGGCTGTGTAGGTATTACTGGGCCCTATATATTAAGTTTCATGTTTTCCTGGCATAAAGATCAGAGAAGCAAACCCTCTCTGCTAGTTTTAACGATACAGGAACCATATAATAAAAAGTCATAATTTATTTGAGAGCTTGTAGAGACATCCTTCATCAGGCACAGTAGAGAGACTTTTAATGGCAGGTTCTCATTGATTCTGTGAAATTCTTTAAAATTTGTAGTGTAGATAAGGCATTTTTTCATTTATATTTCTTCATGAAATGACCTATAATATTTCAGGTCCTGAAAAACATTTCAGCTTATCTTGTGAAGATGTAACTTCCTCCAGCAGACATGCAGGAAAGATATGTGAAAATCCTGCAGATTTCCATAAAAACTTGGAGCTAAAAGGCCACAGCAGAGTTGATACTCTCGGGTAAGTTAAACTTGCTCAGGATGGTTTTAGGATATTGTAAAATGCTCAATATTACAAACATGTTGCCAGAACTGAAATAAAAAACAGTCATGACTTTCTGATTGTACTTTACATGCTGATTACAAATATACCAGCATGGCCTGTTTGGTATCTTGGTGTTCTAAGCCAATACTCTCAGGCAGCTCAGATTAAGTGATACATTTTGTTGTTAAGACTTCAAACTATAAATTTTGGCAAATTTTAAACAAGTTCCCCACTTTCCCATCTTACCTGTTCTGGGATGTGGGACTTGTCTTTTAAGGCACAACAGTGACTGTCATTCAGTTCCTACTTGTTTGAGAAGTGAAAATGTATATTACAAAAACTGAGGGGGGGAAAAATGAATGATGTATGTTTACTTGCAAAATATAGCAAAAGTTGTTTTCATTCTTTTTAGTTGTACATACATGAACGTATGTCATTAAAGCTTAAAGCAGAGAAGCTTGAGGAATTTTTGCTGCTGAAAAATAACTGTTATGTTTCTTTTAAGGGTCTGGGATGAAAGCCAAATGGAGGATGAGGAAGAAATTTTGGAGGATAAACAACAGGTTCTTGCATTACAGTGAACACACAAAGAACATGCAATTTCTCCCTGCGTATCAAACAAAAGAAAGAAGCAAAGAGGTGTCTTGAGTGCTCCTCAAGATGTTATGAAAGTTTATTTTGTAAAACTGTCGATAAAAAGTCTTAAAAATCCCTTGATTTGTTTTTCTTTTAGTAATATGAAGAAATAACAGAATAAAACAAAACTGGTCTCATGCTCTTACTTTTTAGCATTTTATTTGCTTAATTTTTATTCATTGTAATGTTCTTTACCCACACACTGAATTTTGTGTTTCCAAAAGCAGTTTTTCATGGCCAAGCTGAGAGGTAATGTGCAAAAGGTATTAATGGGGCGTTCTTAACTTGGGGATCTCAATATGGCCAGGTTTATAAGGTAAGATGTGGGGTAGAAAGTGTAATAGGTCTAGTATACTTTACTACATATATATGTTACCACTAAGGGACTTCAGCCTTATGGAATAGAAATTTTTACACAGTATATTGTATGTCTCTTGCTACACTCCTTTCTTAATTTCAGCAGGTAGTATATACTAGCATGGAACTTGGTTCCCTCAGCTCAGCATTTGTGGCAAGTCCATTCTGCTTCTGCACTCTACTACTTCCACTGTTCCAGTATACCAGTTTGGAGTATCTCTGTTCAGCATCCAAAATCCAGCTTGATTATAGGTTGCTACCTTGCAGGCCTTTTAACATTAAAAGAGCAAAGAGGAAATACAGCTAAAAGATGATATTGAGTGGTTTTGATTCACTAAATCACTTAAATTTCTCTATCTGGTCATCCCAAGGCCTCACTTGTACTTTTGAACTTGCTGGATGTGTGTTGTATAAAAAGGTTTTTTCTTCCTCCTCTTCTCCCCGGTTAACGTAAGGTTAAATGCAGTTACATTACCTGCAGTAAAGGTCATTGGCTGTTACATGGCAACACGGTACTTTAATGTAAAGAGGGTTTGGTGGCTTTCTGCTCTTTTTGAGGATATGCTTAATTGTACCCAGTAGTTTAGTTTCCTGTGGAGGTGGCAGGAAGTTACAGTTTTGAAATTATCTAAGGGGTGTCTTTTGGTAATGTAGGTAATTTAGGGTTCTCCAACACAGCAGCATGTCTTGGCTTCCTTTAAAGTTTTTCTTCCTTCGTTTTGTTTTTATCTGAATGTGGTGGACACTTTTTTTCCTTCTTTAAATAGTTTCATCCACTGTGTTTTTTAAGATGCTTTTCAAAGCACCCTGAAAGCTTCCCCCAACCCTGTTTTGATTTTAAAATAAAAGTGTATAAGTGGCAGTCACAAAGATGTCAGTCTTATTGTATTGGGAAATTTTGGAAGTGGGATTAATTAGAAGCTTTTGTCTGACAATTGTTCTTAACACATTTAGAGGTAAATCACCTGAGGTTGTTCACAGAAACTTTAATATAGGAAGAGAAGCATTATATGCTGCTTTACATCTTCCACCTCTGTTCCACAGTTCTCTCATAACTTTTACAAGAGGAGTTTACAGAAGAGGCAATTCAGAGAGCAGCAGTGTAGGCACTTGTGGCCATGTTGTTACCCATTTTAATGCAAAGATTACACATCTGCTTCAGTTGTTTTTAACCACAGCAACAATGAGCAGTGAGATATGAAACTTCATTTCAGATGCCTTTTATTAAAGGTCATGATTTCCATGGTTACTTAGGAAATGTAAATAGTTTTAGGAAATTAATTTTGTTCATAGCCTCAGATGTTTAAAGCCGTCTTTGAGTGCTCCTCTTGAAAACCTGTGAATGTGTTGAGAGGTGGCAAGTGACCTTCATTAATGTATTGGTGGAAACATTCGAATGTATTTAGGTTCTAACAATGAAACAGTTGTTTGTATTCTCCCCATGCATCTGGACTCTGGTGTATTTTTCTTCTGGCCGCCCCATCCATTATGCTCTAATATGAGACAACATTGTAATCTTTTCAACAATTTCTTTTACAGGAGAAACTACCTCAGTAACCCTAATTCATAAGAACAAAAGCCTTCAGGCTCAACAGACCATCGATTTGATTTCCTGCCTCATTTTATGTTTTGAAGGTGAGGGTGTATTTTCCACTTCAGTTTTCTTTATAAACTTTACCATATAATGATGTTTTATTACAGTAGTTCTTTGCCAGAAATTCTACAAATAAAACTGGAAAGCAAGCATTCTCTTTGTAGATTAAGGCCAGTGCTTTTCTCTCATGAATATAACCTTTTCTTTCCTTTTGAGTTACTTTTCCAAATATTGCTATTTTTCCTTGTGCAGATGGGCTGACTGCTTCCATGGTGCTCCCAGCCCTGGTTAACTAGCAAATTCGTGCAGCAGAGGCTGCTGTAGTGTGTGCCCAGAGCCCTTGGCAGGCGGGTTAAACCTTTGTGCTTGTTGGAGATGACTAGAAAGTCACGGACTGTTTTCAACATCTGATTTGAACAGTTTGCCCTTCCCACCTCTTTCTTCTTGAAAGGAAGAAGTGCTTCTGATAATACCTCTAACAAAGCTTGGACTAAAAATGTTTCCTTCGATGTGTTAGTAATTTCTCTGGTTAGTCAATGATGATTTAAATGCATCTCAGTTTTGCATTCCTATTTTTAACACACTTGAAGGTGTCTTTCCTCTGTTGAATTATTTTTTTTTCCCACTCTTTTCAAGATCTAGTGGTGGAACTGATATCCTAACTAAAAACCAAAAGGAGCATCTGAACTGATGCAGTTCTGTGACACTTACTGTTTGGTTTTCTGTTGCAAATAGAACAAATCTAGCGTTGAAAGCTTGCTGCTTATGATTATGATGTGGTTTAGTGTACTTATCTGCATTTCTGCTTGGTACAAAGTTGCTAATGGTTATGTTTGGGTTTGTTTTTCTTATTTCCTCCTGTGTCTGCTGTAGGGATGGCTAGAGCTAAACTCACGTGTCAAGGGATTTGCACAGAAAAAAAATGATGTTTTTCTTTATATTTAGAAAAGGAGAGAAGAGAAGGGGTGGGAAAAGTGAAAGACCAGGTTTATTTTTTTTTTTTTTGAGCTCCTAGGGTGAGTCTGCATAGCTTTTTGTGCATATGAACTTTTAGTAACCTGGTTGCATTTTATCTGTCAACAATCAGATGATTCTAGCCATTCAGAGGAACCCTTGTCCTTCACAGAGATCTGGCTATCTGTGATGGGGAAGCTCTCCACATCAAATGTATTAACATTTTGAGCTGTACTAGCCCCAGTTCATGACAGAATTCATTTCTACCAGCCAGTGTTTCTTTTTCTTATACCCCAGACTGATGATGCATCAAGTGGAGCTCATACTGTTCTCTTAAAATGACTTTTCTTGGTGTACCTACCAGATTGCCTGGCACCAGTGAATGACTTCTATAGATAAATCGAGCTGTTAGTGTGTTGCCAAATATTTTTCAGTCAGTTCCTCTATCTTTGTGTTTTAAATATCAGTTCTTTCTTTAGCTTGCCAGAAGAGAAGTACCCAGAATAAGGAAGAACTTTGTTGTGAGGGTGCCAGAGGCCTGGAGCAGGCTGGCCAGGGATGTTGTGGAGTCTCCTTCTTTGGATAGATTACAAACTTTAATGGATGCCATCCTTCTCTGTCTGAACCTGCTTTAGCACAGGGCTTGGATAAGATGGTCTCCAGAGGTGCCTTCCAAACCTCACCATGCTGGGATTCTGATTCTGTAACTGATAATGGGATCATGTGAAAATTGTATTATTCTCAAGTGCTCTAACTCCAGGATTTCTCTTCTCCTTGTCTTTCTTTAGGTATCTTAGTGCATTTCAGATAAATTGCTGATAAATTAGCATCAGACTGGCACTATCCACCCAGGGTGCTGTACTCTTGTGCCAGATTCTGATGTGCAACTATGTAGTTGCTTAATATGAAACAGCCATGTTTCCATGACTGTTTAATGAGCATATATTGAATGTAAAATGAATGTTCCTTGTTCACAGAATATGGACAAACTTAGCAGCTGTTAACTCCAGTTCAATGCTTGTTTCTAAAGCACTTGCCTGGAAGTCCTTGAACTGTTTTAATTGGCTGCCATTTGGCTTGCTGCCTGATAATGTCTGTTACTTTTTCTTATTTGGAAGGGGCATTCTTCCAAACAGGCAAGTTACAAAAATCACATGAAGTGCTATCTATTTCTGCTAATGTAGTTGGCTGTACACACAAGAGTGTGTTAAGATTGAAAAGTGAGACATGAGATTTTTTCTGTTCATGTTTCAATCAGTTCTAGAAGTGAATGAATTACATTGAAAACACTTTGTGATTTTATTTATGCTGGTACTGTAAAGGTCTCTGGTATGTACTTTACGACTCTAACAAGTAGAGCTCTGTTTTGCTGTTTGATTCTAACCTTTAACAGACTTCAAGATGCTGTCATTTGCAGCATCTCATTTATATAAATTAAGGGTTGTTCTTTTCTCCATCATAATACAGCTTACATGCATCTCATTCAATTATCAGAAACACATAAAACCAATTAGTTCTAATTTATCCAGACCCTTTAGATCAGGGAAAGATACATCTGTCTTTTTCATTTGAAAAATAAATTCTGCAAATTGCTAGCCATCAACACAAGGACATTTCTAAATTATATTGGTTGAGAGAAGTGTTCTGTGACTTTCTATTTAATTAGGAATAATTAGGTTGTTGAATATGCTTATGCTTTTTGTAAGAGAGGGAAACATGATAATCTACTTTATATTAATATTACAGATCAGTTAACAAACACAAGAAAAGGAAGCCTCAAACCCCCACCAAACCAATTTTCCTTGTATTTAGGGAGGTAAAGACCCTCAAAAAAACCCCAACCAACCAAAAAAAACCAAAACCAAACAACCAAAGAAAAAAACCCACTGATTTACTGATTTCAGCAAAACAAAGGGATTTCAGATGCTGATTTCCAAAGGAATTAGAACAGAGATGTTAAGGAAAAAATATCTTTTCTAATGACTTTGTTTTACTTAAGTCAAAAATGGCACTTGCAGAGGCGTTTTGAGAAACAGAGGTCAGGTTTTGGAGCCTGTGTCAACAGGTCATTTCAGGTTCACTTCTGAGTAGTAGCTAATAAGGAAGTTTGCAGAGGCAAGTGTGAAACCTGGGTAGGTTAGAATTGGATTCTGTCTACTACTTTAAAGAGTCTGAGAGGGAAAAAAAAGTCAGCAAAAACCTCTCAGCAAATCCTTCAGTATTTGCCCTGCATGGGCATAAAACATTTCTCTGAATCTAATACAACAAAACTACCTAGTATTAATACATTGAAGAATGCAAACATATATTTTAGGGGTTCTCTTTTTTTGTTTGTTACAGTTCTAATAGTTCAAACTTTTCTAAAAATTATTTTGCAAGAAGGAAGAGTAAAACTCTATCAGTTTGTTTCCTTTTCTTTTGCCTGGTATGAGTCTTCCATGTGTTAGAATCATAGAATCGTTAAGACTGGAAAAAACCTCTGAGATCGTCAAGTCCTGGTTACATTTACTGTAGATGTGTCTATATAAGGTTGAAAATTCCTGACTAAAGGAACAACTTGTTCCATTGGGACCTTCCATGATTTTCTGCTGTAGTAAGTTTTTCTGTACCATAAAATGATGACGGTGGATGCAGGAACTCTTAAATAAGCAGCTGCTTAATGATGCGGAGGTGATCCTTGTGAATTGGGAGCTGTGCTTGGATCTACTCAAGATTCTGTTTATAGCCATAATTGGCTGTAAATTGAGCAATCCATTCTGTAGGAGGAATTTGATGCAATAAGGAAATGACAGAAAGGAATGAAACACTGTTGGTATTCCTCTGCTGAAACATAGAATATATGCCAGTGTGTTTTTTAACTTTGCAAAATTTTTCTTCCTAGAAAACCCTTTTGAGGGGAGAAAGAAGAGGGCCAAGTATTTCTGCAGTTGTGTTTCTGGGACAGGTTCAGTTTCTTAAGTGACTAGATTAACAATGACTGTTTTAAGGGAAAGTGCCTGTCTAGTTTGGAAGCCCATATGAATGAGAAATAGAAGCTGGAGAAAGTGTGGGACAACCTTTGCTAGAGGTTGTGAACAAAATCGGTGCAAGTATCTGTTGGGGGAGAGGTGTTTGTAGTCCTTAAACTGTTCTTTGAGCCTAAAACTCTGTTTTGTGTACTGACGTATGTATTTCCCTGTGGAAACTGTTTCCTTGCTTTAAGTTGTACCTTTGCTCCCCCGAGCTTTGTGCTCTCACTTTCCCACAGCAAGGTGAAATTTTAAGGGAACTTGCCTGGACAGATGTGTCTCAGAAGCATGAGAGACTCCTGTTGTGAAGGAGGCCAAGACCACAAGGTCTGGAAGGAAATAGTCCCTGAACCTGTGTCTGCCTGTGTCCCTGTGACCTGGGGATGTTTCAAAGTCACCTTTCAGGCTTAAAGGGCTCATCTGTGATAGTGTCTAATCTTACAGTGATCCACAGCGTGCTGCACAGAAATATTTCTAGCAATGCTGGTTTTGCACCAGAGCCCTGACAAAGCATTTTATTTTTCTGGTGTAAGCTTGAATCATTTCTACAGGGATACCTGAATAAAAGTTAATTGAATGCGACTGTGTTTGAAAAATGTGAACACTTTTCTTAACGTACTATGAATATATAGTCCTGAAAAATTAATGCTCAGATGTATCATTTCTGCCTGGCTGTTGTAGCCTGCCAAGTGCTTGTATACTTCTGCACTGCTATATTTCATTTTCCTATTTACTATGTTATATTAGAATTACTATTAAATTATCAGAACCATCATGTGTTGCTTAAAGCACAGCTACTGTTTTGGAGTTATTTGTGTTTGGTTGTTAAAGGGCTGTAAAAATAGCTTTTATGGTCACAATTGGAACACCAGCTACACAACAGAAAGAACAAAGATTTTTTTTTTTAAAGAAATCCCAGAAAGTTTTGAGGCAGAGAGGTACCATATCATCCATCCTCTTTAATTCCAGTCATTAAGCTTTCACAGATTATTTCTCTCTTAGCTATAGCTGTTCTTACACTGGTGTTTGGCACTGGTGTTTGGGTATTTTTTTGTCCCCTCACCCCCTGAGTTCTCACAGATACCCTTGATTAGCATGTTTTAGTATAAAACCCCTTTCTGCCACACAGCATTATTGGTACATGATATGTCCTATGCTTCAGAAAAGCTGGACTTCAGAAACAGGCAAGAAAGAAGTGATGGAACAAAATTATGGCATCAGTTTTTAGGACAGTAAGAGCTACAGCTACAGATACAACCTTTCTTCTCCCACCCAACCCCTCTTTTTTTTTTTCATATCTTCTGATTTTTGTGTTTTTAAAGGTGACTTTGAGAGCTTCTCTCCATTCAAAAGATGACAAGTTGGTTTTGTCATGTATTTTTTTTGCGCAGGTCAAAACAGGAGTATAGATAAAGATTGCTACTTATTACAATAGGTAAAAAGAAGAGAATAGCCTGTGGACTCCCTTTTGGCACAGATTATACAAATGGCTTAATTTTGAATGAGGCTGTCCCTTGATGTTCTTAAGATTTCATATCTGTTCTCAATAATGCCTGCGGGAGTCCTGCCAGTGAAAAAGCACACAATGTTCTTAGTCACATTTTTTCTTTTACTGTTTACAGAGTCCACTGTAGTGGACTCTGCTGCCTGCATTAGCTGCTGCACACTGGATTTCATCTGCTCTCACCCCAGTCAGTCAACCTCTAATATACTGCAGTGCTTGGAAAGACAGGCTTAAAGCGTCAAGAGCAGTGCCCCTACGTACTGTTTGTTAAGACAAGAGCTCCTGGAAATAATATCCAATGTCTCTGAACTGCTATGAACTTTCTCAAGTGTAGGAGTCAGGGTTCAGGCTAATAAACTACCTGACAAGTAGAGAACTAAGGAAATAATTTTCCAAATGATAATCTAGTATGAAAAACATATTCTGTGGCCAGTGTGATCTGCTGTAAGTTAACCATTAAAACCTCTTTAGATTACCCAATCTTTACAAACCCCTGTCCATCTTCTTTTATTTAAAGCTATGATATGACTTCTAAAATAATTCCCCAGACATGCAAAATTTATATTTGTGTGGCTCTGCTTTCTTCTTCTAAGTACTTGCTGTTGAATGCTTTGTAATGTCATGCCTTGTATGGGTTTGAGATGGGAAGAGGGCAAAAAAAATCTCTTCTGATGAAGTACAGCACTAAACTTCAATTTCAATGTGGATACTAAGCAAGGTAATTTTTTTTTTTTTTTTTTTCAGTTTTCAGGCTGGGCAGCTGCACAGCCAATACAGAAAGACGTTGAAAAATTAAATCAACTAGAACTGGCTCTGTTTGTAGGAAATGCAGCATGGCTAGAGACAATAACCTGCTTTGCATGAAATGTTTTCGCTGGTTTACGTTTTTAACAGAGGTATTGAAACAATGACTTGTGTTTTTCTAAGAAATGGTTAGAGCATGAAATTCTTGAGTAAGCTGAAGGTTTAAGAACTGGTTCAACTATTATACTGTTAGCCAGGCCAAAGTTAAGATAGAGTATCTAGCAATAATGGCAAATAACATTCATGGTTATGGATATTAGTGTTGCAGAGTCAGCTTTAATTTCACTAGCAACTTTTTAGGCCTTGTTAGCAAGAACCTATTTCCATGGAAAATTTTTAAAAGGAGCAACATAATTTGTATTTAAAGGGTACTGGCAATTGCCCTGGTGTTTTACAGACTGCTTGAGAGAATGAGGAGGTTATTGTTCTAAGGAGTTTACAGTTTGTAATGCTGTTCACTTTATCAAAAAACAGTACAGAAACATAATGATTACTCTTGTGTTTTTAATGTTGCACTGGGAATATGATATGTCTTTTTGTAATGTAATAAACATAACTTACAACACTTCAAAAGACAGTGTTTTATAGTTGTATGCAATTCCACTCTGCAATATAAATTTAAACTTGCTTAATTTTCTTAGATAAGCATCACCAGTTAACATCTCCTGTGCTGCATGAGATGACTCTCTTTGAAAAGTCAAAATAGGTTTCAAGAGAATATTTCCCATGTTAATTTTTCTACCTGAATATATTTGTCAATGTAATTCCAGGAAAGTTTGAATTTGTTGATATAACTTATGGGTGTAACACTTGAATATACCAATAATCTTGAAGTAAACCATTTTCTTTCCACTTCCCTCAAGCATTTTATACTGAAACTTTAAAGACTGGGATGTTCAACTTCTACATTATTGTCTGTTGTATTTACCTTGTTCCTATGATGAAAAGCTACGGAAACGAGTTGTGTAGCTGTATTAGGACCATGGCTTATGGCACAGCATGTGGGAGTATCATGTATGCTTAGAAAATCACACTTTGCAAATGGTTTCACAACAGTGGGGTTGGTGTTTTTGCTAAGAGGACTTTGATCTATCTGAGGCATTTATCATTAATACTTTGTATGGATTCTACATTTAACAAGGTGGCTGAAGTATAATGAGGTTTCTTTCCTGATAATTTTTTAAAGAAAACAGAATGCTCACTGATGAACATATTTTTTTTTTTTTATGTAGTCAAATATCAGAAAAAGAATTAACTGTTGAGCTTTAGTAGTTGCAGATAACTTGCCCAGACAGCCATTCTCTCAGCATGTTGTCAAAATAAAACTTGTCTTAGAAGCCAAAGCAGACTAGGAAGTTAATCAATTTGAAACACATAGCAAAAATTATGGGCCACTCCAAGATGTTAAGAATGTTAAGCAGTCTGCCAAGGCAAAGAGAAGTCCCTGTCATGGCCATGTAGTACTTTTCCTGCTTCCTGTTAAGACTTTGTTACTGCTTTCTGCTGTGCTGTCTGGAAAGCAAGAAAAGAACCAAGTGCATGCAGTCATGTTTAGTAACAGTTCATCAAGTGAAGGGAAATTGCTAGGGCCAGATGTTCTGTCCAGGAAGAATCTACTGGGAAGAGGAAGAGCTCCACTGGAAAACCTCTGAAGCTCTAATGGCAGCTCCTTTGTGAGCTGAGCAGATTGTTGCTGTCCTCTTGGGAGCCCCCAGTTCTATCACCATCCTTGCTGCCCGTGCTAGTTTGATGTGTGACACTGTCCTGAAAGTCTCTGTGGCTGCAAAAGCTAACAGGACTTAATTTAACAGTGCCTTTTAAAAGCGTTTCATAATGTTTCTGTGTGAATAGAAATAAGAAAAGGAAGGGAACTAAGCCTTTTGAGGCTAGGTGTGAGCTTTGCTTTGTGTGGAAATGTTTAATTTGTCAAGTCTGAGTGACTTTCAAAAGCACAGTAAGATTTTCACATTATTGGACAACAGCACTTGAGTCAAATGAGAAGTTAAATGTGTATATAGGCACCAACCTCAGAACTCAAATGGAATGAAGTGAGACAGTTTTAGAAAATTTTCTGAAAGAAATAGCACAACAGAGCAGTATGGATATTACTGGTAGCATTTGTTTTCTGCATCCTGAGGCCAAATTGGACACAAGTGAATCCTCTAGAGAGAGCTTTCATGTTTTCAGGTTTTCTGCAGGCTCTTGCTAGAGCTCATGTTGCAGACAGTGGGTTGTGTGAGTGGTGCCCACTTCACTGGTGGACAGCTACAGGTCAGTGACTGTGTCCCACAATTCAACACGTGCTTCAAGAGAAACATGCTGAAAAGTGCTCAGTATCCTGATGTGTGCTAGTGCTGTTTCTTCCTGATTTAAAAAAAAAAAGGACCGTATCTATTCTATGGTTTGACTCTTCATTTTCATTCAGATTCTGTTGTCTCACAGTGTGGAAATGTCTCTATGCTTTTAGAAGTCACTCAATTTACAAATCAGTTAAACAATTTTTTCATGAATGACAGCTGAGGATTTGTGCCTGCAAGTATCACTGCATGAAATGGGCTATTTAAAGCAAAATCCGTTTGCTTCAGAGAGAAGAAAAATGCTCTGAATCTGGATGATGTGTCAAAATGTCAACCAAATTGTCAGCCAAATGTGGCAGCTGTTCCATTCTTAGGTTCTTGCTATATAAAAGATATCTGAGGAATGTTGTAGCTGGTTTTGTTTTGTTTAGTGAGAGTATTTTTTTTAATTCGAAATTACTTTTTCAGTAATCCTTTTTGACAGTAAACAGCCAAACTTTTAGGTGTCTGAATAAACTGCCTGCTTCCAAAATCTTTCATCACAAGTATTGTGGGTGTCGAACACTGTTGGAGATCTAGCCCCGTTTCCTCCCACATTCTTCTGTCCTTTCTTTTCATGCTCTTCAGCTGCCCTTGCCCCCTTTCATTCCAGGAGTGCCAAGCAAGATGCAGTATATTGATGGGTAAAACAAATAAAGCATTGCTGTGTAAACATTCACAATTACTTCTCCTTTTCCTTTCTGTCCTCTTGTAGGAGCCACTTACTGCTTGTTTCTCAGACTTTGCTTTTTGTCCTTAATCTCTTCTTTGCCTTCCCATTATAGCTGATAACGAACAAAAGGAAGGGAGGGAAGAGACAAGAAAAAGATGTGGCTGATTGCACAGCAGAGTTGATCTTTATTGGTAAGTTTTTTGGTTTTGGGGCACTTACTACAGAAATTTCTGGTCTCCAGGACTGACGTATCCAGACCTCTTCCCCCACTTTACCACCCTCTCCATCCCAGTCATTGCTGCAGTCAAGGGAAGTTCTTCTGATTTTATCTTTGATTCCCTACTGTTAGACAGTGCCTTGACCTCTGCTCTGCAGCAGGCTCTTTGGCTCCAGCCTTTGTTTTGCTCATCAGTGTTCCTCTTTGGCAGGCAGCCCTCAGCAGGGAGGATGCTCTACCTTCTAAACACTTTGTATAGATCTTAGGTCAGGAAACTTAGCTAATCGATTGCTATTCTTTTGTGTGTATGACAGTCAGGAACTGAAAGCTCCCACAGGTTGGACACAACATGATTCTTCTGTACTAATTCCAGCTTTGGAGGATGTGTATGTTTCCATCAAATGAGAATAATTTACTTATTTTGGGTTGTTAGAAATGTAGCATACAGTAGGCAAAGCCCTATTAAAATCAACTTGGGTTCTAGGTTATTTTTTTAGAAGTGGGAAAGGAACTGTGGAGAGTCCAAGTAGACTCAGTTGTATGGATCCATATATACTGTGTGTATATTCCATGTGAAACTGTGGAACTATTTAACATTTTTTCATAAGGGAACTAGATTTAAAATGGGAAGTTTTCATATTGCAAGAGCAGCAGTGTATTTATAGATGCTTAACCTTACATTCATATATTTTCAGAGTGTGTGCATATAAAAACTGTGTAAGTGGCCTAATGAAGGCAGATGATTTCTAGCAAGATTGTGGAATATATAGCAGCTTAAGAATGATTTCACTCAGATTCCCTTAGGATGCCTCCTCACTTAACCAAGCTGGACAGATGGCAAACAACGTGCCATCTCTTGTAGAAAAAAACAGGTGCCACATCTGCAGTTGTGTTTTTCCAGGTAAACGATATTGCAAAATGTGAGTTTTCTGTAGGGTTTGTTGAACTGGATTGACCTTTGTAACACAGCTTTATTCTCTTTAGCAATCCTCCGGTTTTGAAACAAATCAATAAACTGAGCAGTAGCACTTCACAAAGACCAGATGGCCTTCACCCGATACTTGTAAGGGAATTAAAATGTGAAATTACCAGGCTGCTGCTGTGGTATACCACTTACATCTTCCCAGGTGCAGAAGGAATAGTAGGGAGTGACTGTTACACCAGCCTTTTATAGTGTTTCAGTGTGTAGCTGAATTCAACGACAAGTAAGTCTGATTTATTAATACAGCATTAAAAAAAAAAGTAAGGTAGTCAGAAAAATGGAGAAACATATGTTATCACTGTAATTTTTATGAAGATAGACAGTACCCAGAAGATGTTAACTTCTCCAGGGGGCTACTGAGTATACTGTTGTGGGAGACTTAATTTACATATCGTGCATAGATTTTTTTTTTCCCCCAAAAAAGCTTCTTAAAAAATATTAAAAAAACTTTTATGAAATTGAACAAGCACTGAATTAAAAAGCAGGCTTTTTATGATTTTCTAACTTATTTAAAAGGAAAAAAAGAGAATCTGAAGGGCAATGTAATATGGTTTCATGTGGAGGACAGTTACAAGGCCTGAACTACGTAACAAACATGGTCTGGAAGAGGAGGTAAGTAGCTGACTATTTGCTGTTGAAACAAAAATTACTCACAATATTCTAATTAAGATTGTCTGTGGAAGCTTACAGAAATGAGTGGATGACAGAGAACACTGAATATTGATCAATGAGTTGCTGTCTGTGGGTGGGAAGGAACTGTTGTCAAAGTCATGGATGAGTTTAAAATTTGCTAGTTGGGAAATAATCCTTGTCTATAGTTCCTTGAAAATGTTAGCTGAATGGCAATCAAGCTGCCACATATGTAGTTCTTTATGGAGATGCTAGTTATGCTACATTGTCAGTATACAGCGGCACTGCTGATGTAGTGTTAGGAGGATTCAAACTCCCTGCCTATACTAGGGGAAAAAAATCTCCATTAGAGGCCCTGCATCAGCAAGTCTAGTCCTTATTCTGCAGACAGCACATAATTTTCTTTTTTTTGTTTTGTTTGTTTGCTTGGTTTTTGCTGTTGATACCATTTGTGGGAGGTGCCTCCAGAACCTCACTACTCTTAAAAGTCAAGTTGGAATCTTCATCTCACTTCCACTTTGATTTTATTTATTCATTTATTTGGCCATCAGAAATGTGCCTATTTTTAAATCACATTTTTAGTTTAAATAGATCTCTCTCTATTAGGCCTTTTCTTTCAATTCGTTGTATCTAATGAGAGGCAGCAATTAAAACCCACAAGATGTTATTTTACTGAACTGATCAAAGATAAAACTCTTTCAGGAAATTCCCCTGTGGTCCTCATAGGAGCAAATGATGAATTCACTTTGTGATGAATACAGCTGTGTCTGGTATAAAAGGTATGCTAGATACATTGTTTAATGATGCAGTTAAACGATTTAGAAGAGTTTTAATGCAGCCATCCACATGGCGAAGTGAATGACTTTTGAGGTTTCATGAAGACTGACTGTAAAATACTCATATAATTCCTTATTTGTCTCATAGATGCGAAACCTGACACTTGGCAGAGCTAGAAAAAAACACTTGGATGCTTTTGATCAGAGGTGCTTATTGAAAATTATCCCGCAAAGCATCAAGGAAGTGATAAGAACATATAATGGCACAGTCAGAGAAAGAATGAAGCCCTCATCAACTGGTGAATTTGGGTGAAAATCTGCTGTATAGGTTCTGAGTTTCTTATTCCTCCAATAAAGCTTGATGCTTACATTTTCAAATAAAGTGCTTTAAAGAATGGGGTTTTAAGACAGGCATTAAAGCCCAGATTTATCTAAAACTATGAAAAATAGCTACAGAAGAATGGTCTCCTGTAGCATGTGACAAAGGACTTTTGAAGTCACTAAATGGAAACTAAATAATTTTCTCACTATCCAGTGTCCAGCTTTGTGCAAGGGTATTGATTTCTTTTGCCAGTAGTTCAGTAACTGGAAACACAGTGTCCAAGCTAGAGGAGTGTTTTAGCTTACACTGCTTTGTGAGGGCTGTATTATGTTGTCAATCTAAGGCTATTTAATAAATAATAAAGAATTTGTTATGTTTGCTTAGGAAATTACAGAAATCACATCCCTGAAATATATACAATAGAGAGAACTTTCTTCCCCTATTGAATAGAAAGCAGTTAATCTTGCATTTCACAATTCTGTAATGTGATTTATATCCAGTTCACTGCTGGCCACTTGCAAACAATTTTATTTTTAATCTTGAGAGCACTCATTTGTCTGTGAAGGATGATTCCCTTGGACTGTCTCAGGGTCTTGGTCCTGCCACAACAGCTGCGTGCTTAATTCAGGCAGTTGGAGTTACTGAATCTTGGTTTTTGGGTTTCATAGGCTTCTAGAATGACTGCTGCACTCTGCTTTAGAAGGAAAATTGTTTTTTGTGTTGTGGTGTTTGCTACACTCATCTCCTGTGAAGGTGATGTCCTGTTGCACACAAAAAGAGAAGTCAAGTACCCTAACTGACTGGTGAGTCTTCTAGACATTAAAGGAAACAGTCCTTAGCTTTCTACGATACAATCAAGATTGTTTTCTTGATTTAATAACAGACAAAATGTTTTTACTGGTTCTAGTTTTGGGGGGGAAGGGGGTGGGTCGGGAGGTGTGTCAGTTCTCTCCTGTAATGAGATACAAGTCCCCTGATCTTCAGCTCAAATATTTCTGTTCCTTTCCTTTGCTCAGTGGCTATCTTGAGTCCCTGAGGTAAGAATGCCATCAGTATGCCTCTGGTGCTCTGCTCAGTCTTGCTTTTTCACCCCTGCGAACGCTCCAGCTACCTTTGCTGGCTCAGTGCTTGGCTAAGGTGGGAAAAACTGTGTGAGGTCGGTGGATAGGTGGAGGTTCTGAGAGAGACTACAGACATTTCTCCTTCCTCTCTTGGTAGCATGGCTTATTCTTCATTTGATTAGCTTTCTTTATGAGGTTCTTACTGGGTGCAGAACTTTACTGAACTTACCTGTTGCACTGGTGGCCAAAAGCATTCTTCATTTGTATGTACAGTTTTTGGCTTCTTTAGTACCAAACACATGTCTGTAGATGACTTTTAAAGGTTCTAGTTTGGCCTGTTGAAGCATAGGTTGTGTGTGTTGACATTTGCTTTCTGAAAACTGAGATTTATGTCCAATATATAATATTCTGTGCAATATGATGCTCTAGGTGTCTAACATGATCATAGGTCACAAATTCTCTTTTCACTGCATGACTATGCATCTGCCTCCATGTGTAATACAAATTCTGGGTTAATGAGGGAATTCAGAGCTAGATTTTCAGAAGTGTTTGGGACAGTTGTCACTCAGTTGTCTTGGTCAAACATTCCATGAGAGTGTCTCAATCCACATATTCAACTAGGGTGGCTGAGGTGATAGTGAGGTGTCTGAGCAAACAGAACTGTTGATAAAATCAGACTTTGAAGGTGGTATTACAGCAGAAATCTAAACTCCACACCCCTACCCCTTGCACTGTTGTCATGTCTGTGATGTGGTTGATGTTGTTTGTGTACAGGTGGCATACAAAACAGAGGTTAAAAGCTATGCTTGGACTTTCCTGGAATGAAATGTCTGTTTAGGAGTGCTCAGTTAAATATGGAGGGGGTGTTGTTTGTGCATTTTCTTTAGATCAGTGCTGTATGTTTTTATAGTGTATTTTGAATATTGAGATGGGACTTGAGACTCTGATCTGTGGAAAGAAAACGAAATAAAGGAGGGAACGTGAGCTGAATGAAATAAGCCTATTCCTATCTTGAATAATAAAAAGAACAGGAACTGGCTGAAACACTGCTCTGACACAGAAACTCACCACGGTCAGAAAGGGAAACCTGAAAGCCCTGTTATTGAACAAATCACCAAGGTGATTTGCTTTGAGGGAAGAGGAAATGATGCTGATGGCCAGAGGTGCTAATATTTTGGTTGCTACAAGTGTGATCAACCCTATCCTGGCATCCACAGTCCGAAGGAGAAAAAGCAAGCAAATAGAAATAGGTGTAAAGTTAATTTTACAGCAAAGACAGAGGCCTGAGAACGATGCTGTGTAAGTTCTGATTTCCTGTTGCACACCATGCTCAACGGCCATAAATAGATCCGGATGACATCAACTTGAAAGCTGCTACAAAAGAGCTAGGTGAGACATTTGGGAAAACATTTCACCCTTTTTTATTTTACTGTTGCTGCAGATACTGCTTGAAAACACTACACAGTGTCTTTCTTCTGGCTACAGGGAAGGATTAGGAGAGGAGGGAACCTGATAACTGGCTCTTCACCAGCATGAGAAAGATGGAATGAAATTAAAGTAGTCAGAAAAGATAATGTAACCTAAAACAGCAATACTTTTACAGCAGATGAGCCACCAAGTAGGGGCTTTAAGGTAGTCCTGCTATTTGATCCAAAATCAGTTGCAGTTCTTCAGATACTGAAGTAAGTGAAAAATCTGCTGATAAAAACACTACTGTCTGATGCGTGATGGACTCTAGGTGAGAGTTGTCTATCACTTTGGGTGAACATTGGATTTGGATTTCACAAAAAGCCACAAAGTTGCTTGACTTGATATTGTTATTTATTTATTTAATTTTAACTTTGTGTCTGTGAGAACTGTTAAAGTGAATTATGTCTTACAACAAATTTTGGGATACCTGGGGCAACACTCAGGTTTTTAATATTTTAGCTGCAGTGTGTCTGTAGTATGTAAAAAGACTCCTTCATTCCTAAACTGCAAATGTTTCCTACACTTGCTTATATCAGAAATAACCTTGCTTCTACCATGCTACCTCTGCTGATATTGATGTTATTTGCTTTTCACTCACCCTACCTCCAGTCAGTTATTATGGCTGAAGGGCTTGACAGAGATGATTACTTAAGTCAGGGAGCAATTTAAGGTAGGTGGGATGTGAGGAGCTTCCTAAGGAAGGAAATAATGGAGTTGGTTTTAACTCTTGCTGTACACAGCAAAGAAATATCTTGCCTCTCCTTCTCAGACAGTGTCCATCTCTTGTCAAAAATATCTGGGCATCTTGCTTATCTATTCCAACTCCTCCATTTAAGTTTTGGGGTAGGGAGTGAGGTAGAAGTATCCTTCTGTCTCATAGGGGTAGCCACATAATTTCTTCCTTACCTTTTCATTTATCATTTGATTTAGAATGGGCCATCTGTGAGCTTGAAGAAATAGTGAAGTGCAGGGAGTAATAAAACAATGTTTTATGGATGCTGGTTTTTTTTTGTTTTGGTTTTTTTTTTTTTTTTTTTGTGGCTATTTATATTTATTCAGAGACTCACAGGGAACTCCACAGAGGCCTTCTGATGCCAGCCTAGAACGATCACAGTCCTAAGACTTGTATCAAGCACTGCTTGGAGTCCTTATGGTCTGCTAAGATTAATGAGAGTGGCTGCTCTGTGCAAATAAATGTCATCTGTACAATTTAGCAAATACATATGTCTAGGACTGGCACAGTTTAGGGTCAAATTAATTGAGAAAACTCCCGCAAAATGATTTTATCCTAAAGGAATAGAGTAAATGAATAGGAGTGAATAAAGGCACCTGCAAGAGCTGTTTCTTGGTTCCTAGGTCCAAGTGAGGATGCTGGAACAATGAGAGAAACAGCAGATTTCTTGATCTGTCATACCTCCAGTGTGGTCCTTCACTGTAATCCCTTGTCATGGGAATCTCTGAGTCCATGCAGGACTTCTGTGATGCTCAGGTTGCATGTTGCTAACATCTTTTTATTTCTGAGTAGCTGAATCTGTTTGTCTGATGGATGTGCCACAGGGATATTGTTTAACACATCATATCTTTCTTAACAGTCTCACACACTGAGGGGAGTGTGTACTGGAGTTCTTAAGAAGCAGGATTATTCTGGATGTTGTGTTTTTGTCACAGAAAGCTTAGTACTACCTTCAGTACTGAATTTCCTCTCCAGGAAAATGGTACTAATTTTAAAATATACTAATTGTAATTATATGTTGGGAAATGTAATGAAGGCTTTTTTTTAATCAATTCAAGATTTTTATTATCAAATCCCTCAAAGAAAGAGGTCTCTTTGTAGAAGCTTTTGATGTCATTCTGCTTTTTAACTATTCATTAACTGTAATACCTAAAAGTATTAAGGCCCACTGGGAAGAGAACAGAAAGAAGAGGTTGTACTGGCAGATTTTAGTTGAAAAAGAAAATGAAAATAGTGTTTAAAGTGTCATGTTTTGAGTACTCAAGAATATGATATGAAATGATTTAGAGAGCTGAAAATGGCTCCTCATGTTGAAGATGTTGTCATCCTCGGATAACTTCCTAGAGCATTTAATTTTGAGTTATTAAAGGAAAAGAGGCCTAGAAAAAAAGAAAGATTTTGCAGAAGGAGGGAATATTCTAAGTCTTGATTTTTTTCAAGAGAAAACGCATTGTACAACTTCAATGCAACTATACAAAATCAATAGGAAATTTCTAAAGATTCTCTTTTTGTAAATTCAGCAGAGCTATAGTGAAAAAAGTCCTGATCCTTGGAAAACTGCAAGAATTACAGCCTCTAAAGAAATGTTAGCAATGTATATCGGGCAATTAGAACCATCTTTGTGTGGAAACTTGCTATTAACGTGATTTTCTGACATGACTACCGTGAAAGCATTTATAAATTAGGTCCAGAGAGTCTTGCATGTAATATTCAAAAGCTTCCTTGCTGTATTTTAAACAATATGTCTTGCATATATACACAAAGGTTATTATACAGCACTTACAAATTATTTCTAATCCGATTCCTTCTGAGGTCCCCCATTTAAATTTCTTTTTTTTTTCTGTAGGTGTCACTATAGCATAACAGATAGAAACCACTTCCCTTAATGAAAATGTGGAATACACACAGATCAGAAGCAAGCTCTAATCTGCTTTACTGTGCCATGGTTGTCATATCAACAATGAGGTTTCCCAGCAACTAACAGAATAAATTATTTCAAACATTTATTTACTTATTCTTTCTAATAATGAACCTGATGCAAGAGAATTTTTTTTCCCTTTACAATTGTTGCAATTAAGAAGGGCTTCCCAAATAATTTTTGTCATCATGTTAATACTGACAGTTAAAATGAATCTTGTTAATAAAATTGAAGCTGATAGAATTAATGCAGATTTTTCATGTGCACCAAAATGTGGCCATTTTATGTTGCAAAACTTTCTATATTTCTACTTAACTGATTTTTGAGAAAAGAATAAATTATTAGTATATATGGGTTTGATGGTGTTTCTTTTCATAGATATTCAAGATGTAAACTTGCGTGGTTCTTTTTTGTCTGTGTTACTTGCTCTCTGCTTAGAATACACATTTACATGATTTCTTAAAGAAGTGTTGAAAAGGCCTTGCTATTTTGAAGTATAGTTGAAGAATATGCCTTGGACCTGCCTCTTACAGCCAGTATTAATACATACTTCAGCCTAAGTTTAAATTCACATCTCCAAAGGAGCAAATTGCTGGTAGTCTGGTGGTAAAGGCATAGCTGTGGAGAGTGTGTTGAAGCTGTAGTTTTAGTCCTAGCTTTCAAAAAGAATTCTATGTGTGAGCTGTTCTCTCCTTAACCCAATGCTGGTGCAGTAATGCAGCAGTATTACTCTCAGACAGCAGTGAGAGCAGACCCAGAGTCATTGTTCCACTCTGGCAGGGTGTCATAATCACAAGGCTTGCAGCAGCATTGGGGATTTTACACTTTTTCCTTGTGGCATGCCAATTTGTCATCATTTCCCCGAAAGATCTGCCTTCCTCTTCATTCTTCTCCATAGTCTACTCTACAGGATGCTCATTTGGGTCTCCTCATCATCAGAGAACGATGTGGTCTTGAATCCTCTCTGGAGGAAGGCTGTATTGACCTGCTTTTCACTTCTCTGGAGGGCTGTTCTAATTATTAAGTGATTAACTAAAAATGTAGAAGTGATACTCGGGCAATCATTGAAAGCTAATACAGTTGCTTTTGTCTATTAGCTGTGCATGGAACATGCTTAATAGATTGGGGTCTCAGGGGTGTTAAGAGGCCCTCTCCTTAATTAGAGACTTGGGATTTATGTATCTGGGTCCTAAGGGTTGGATCCTTCACATGCAGCTTCAAAAGCTTTTGGGCAAAAGGGGAGATTTTGTGAGTTTCTCACCTAAGCAACGAGTAAGAATGTGTTTTTTTGGATGGTAGTTTTGATTTAAGCTCTAAAAATCTGTACAAAGCCTTTGGGAGCTTGCCTTTGTGGGCATACCTAATGGATCAAATTGCTAGAGATGCTGAGGTATCACACTGCCATATGGTCTTAAATAAGAGCTGGAAACCAAGTTCTGGCCTTTAGCCTCTCAAGCAGTAGGTGTATTAAAGAAAGATTTCTTGCACACAAGCTGTCTTGGGTTTCCACTCTGTTCAAATTGCTGTGTAATTTATACCACACCTCCTAATAAACTCTCCCTCTGCTTCCTTGGAGAATACAGCACTTGAAGTTAATTAAATAGAGAAGCTATATGAAGCTCAGAAGAAACTAGAACAGCTCTGATTGTCTGACAGTAGGAGATCATCTCAAGTAGGCATTTGGGCACTCATTAGCAAACTGGAAAATTACATGTTAAGAACCAGGGATTGTATATGCTAGGCAAAAACCTAAGGAAAGATCTTTGTCAGCTTCTGGGGGGAGGGTTGGGAGATGGGAATATGTGATGAACAAAGAGAGAAACCCCAAACTGTTCAGTGAATGGTTAAAAGAAATTTAATCTAGTAGAAAAAGATTTACTGGCTTAGTTTGGGTATAAAAGTGGAGGGTTTTTTTTGCATAGGACAGAGTTTTCTAAATGCATTGGCATAGAGTCTGCTGGTTTACGTTAGTTTGAAATAGGGTATTTTCTGAAGGTGAGGTGGCATAGTCACTCCTGGGGACAGAGTTCTTGACTTTTGGAAGAGTTATCTCCCAGCCTTTCTGCAGCTCATTCCCTTCCCATGCCCCATCCTTGAGCCTGAGGCACTATCATAATAAATTTACAAGATTTGACACTTTTATTGATTATCTCTTTTCCTCCTCACTTCTGGAACCTGTCTCAAGATTTATTCTTTTTTTTTTTTTTTTCTTTTTTTTTTTCTCTTACCTTCTGGCATTTGTGGATCTCAGTTGCTATGTAGTTTACTAGTGAAATTCTAAGACCCTTCTCAGTGTGTAGCCTCTACTCATTGTTCCTTTGTGCAGGGTATGTTTTACTTAAGAGATGAGCCCTAGAATATAAATGAGCATAAATCCCCTGAAAGAAGAGGACACAATAATCTTCATAGTGGGAGAGAAGAGAAGATGCTGAAGTTGAAGTACTAATTATTATCTTTAGGCACCTTCTGATAATTTCCATGAACCAAGATAAATTTCTAAGTAATTCAGATCAGCATCTCCTTCTGGGTGTTGTATGATCACCTCCCTGTAGTGTATAACCTTTACGATACACATTTGATAGATGTGAATGGTTTTGAAGGACTAATAAGTAGCATTAATATTTAGCAAAATTGTTCAGCTGCTTATTTTGTGTTAAAGCTTCACTGTCTGCGATTGTCTTTGTAATAACTAGTATGTGGAGGAAACATATTTTTGAGAGTCTGTTCTACTTAGCCAAAAGCAATGGAATCATTTATTGTTGGCTAAGACTACTTCATCTCTGTTTGTCCCAATAAGAATTTAAATCACTGATGGGGTAAATTCATTTATCATGAATATAAGAATAGAGTCTGCTGTTTCACTAGCTGAGATAAAATTACCAGACTATTAGTTCTCATGCTTCAGGATATAAATATATCATTAGATAGGTTCAGTGATTTTTCTTCCTATACTAGCCACATCCTTTATGTTTTTTGACAATATTAGATAATTTACTTGAAGCATGTGGTATTAGCAAGCACTGTAGACAAGTTAAAGCTACTAGGTGTTTCTTGAACCTTCACACTCCCAGGGCTACTTCATCAATCTCAGATTCCTCCCTCCCTAATTCATTTTACTCTACACTCTCGCTAGAAAAAAAATAAAATAAAATGAAAAAATAGGACAGATGAGAATGGATGAAATTGTATACAACACATTGAAATTGCTGGCAGGATGCTTTACAGCATTTAATTTATTATACTTTTTTGGTGCAAGAGTCAAAAGTGGTAATTTTGAATTTTAGGATTTTGTTGTAGAGGATATCGAATATTAATATAATATAGCAAAAAGAGAAGAAACTGAAAAATAGGCAAGGAAAGACATGAATAATTTATGAGAAAACACTTTATTCAACTCATTAAAATGGCCTGACAGTCATGGAAACTTAAGATTTTTCTTGTTCAAGAAGAAAGTAGAACACATGCAAATGAACTTTTAAGAAACTAATGAAACTTTTTCCCTTCCTTACGTCTTTAGAAAGAGAAAACTGTTAGTAAGATAGTTCAGATTTAAGTTTTTACTACAACGATATTTAAATTTCCATGAACAGATCACAGAGCAACAAAAACTGATGTTGAAAAAAGCAACTTCACTCCTTTAGTTTCCAGTGAAAGATAAGTTGAGTGATTGCAAGTAATGACAGATGTTTTTTCTGTTCTTCTACTTCAAACAGATTGAATATATGTTCTGGGAAGGGTAAGGGAACAAACCTGGTTTTGGTGTATGCTGTTTTAGGAGATCTTTCTGTAGATGGCATGAAGACCTAAGATGGAGTATTGGGGTCATCATTCTCTGCAGTAGTTTATTTCAAGGTTGGCTGGCCCTTGCAGTCGTGCCCTCTCCTGGGCACTCTTTGGTTTCCCCTCCACAGTGTAGTTCTGATGGCAGCAGCAAATTTCTCCCGGTGGACCTTTTGCAAAAGCCATTTACCACAGAGCTGGAAGTAGTGGGGAGATGTAACTTTTCATGGATGAATCCTATCTCAGAAAGCCCTAGCTTTCAGAGTACTGCAAACCTTAGAACTTAAAGCCCATCTCCAAAGTTTTCTATCAAAATTTACAAAAATCAGGGATTTTCATGAGACATTCTTTAATTATAGAAAGAGCTTCTTTTTCTGAATAACTTTCAAGTCAGGTCTTCATCATAAATATATAAATTTGAGACAAAGTTTTTTCATTATACTTTTATTCTTAAAATATTGGAAAATGTCTGTGGCAATTCTTTTGGTACAGGAAACTTCTAAGGGCTGGGGAGATGCAAAAGAAAGAATGTGTAATGGCCCATCTTGCAATTCTAAGTCAATTACTTAAGGTTATCACCCCCAATTTAGGACAAATTGAATTTAATCTAATTAACATTTTAAGAAATTGTAGGATACAGAGTTATGGTTGTTTGGTGTTTTTTTTTTAATCTGAAATAAGCCATCCCAACTCTTTCAACAGCAGGTTATTGGAGTGAAAACTCATTATGTCTTTCCTTTCCCCTCAAACAAGGAATAAGTCTGCAATCAAAAAATGCAGCACATCACACCAGCCTTTAGTGTTACCTGGGTGAGCTCCTGAATAGCCTGGAGGCAAGTTATCATGTGCAGATTATGAAAAGGTCTACAAAAAGAACGAAAAATGATGCAGTGGGGAACTGTAATAACCAGATCATCTGATCTATCTTAGGTTTTGCAAGCAAAGAAAGCCAGCTAAGATGTTCTATTAAGGACCAAGGCCTGAAGACCTTGAAGGGGCAGAGTTAAGGCAGCTAGAAGCAGTGAGCAGTATTTCATTTTGCATCTCATAGTCTTCTGATGGGTGAGATTTTGAAAACTATTCTTATCATTCTTATTTATTATTATTAAAATTCTTGAAATATTCCATGACTGCATTTTTGGTAATAACACACGTTGATTTTTAACTTCCCCTTAGCACATTTTTCTTCCACTTGCAATATGAAATGTTGTGATGAAACAGATTAATAAGGGCTGCCATCCTGTGGTAATGCCAAGCTATTAATCCTTTTTTTTTTTTTTTTTTTTTTTTTACTGTTGTTTCTAATATTAAAAATAATGTGCATACCTTATCCCATCTCTATTGCTATCCAAGTAGGTGCAGGGGGAAATAAACCAAAAGACCCTTCCTGTTCTGATAAATCTTCCAGCTCTTATTTGATCCGTACTTGTTACTGTACCTTGGGTTTGCATTCAGGTTCTATTCATCACTTGAAGTGGACTATTTGTAATTGCCATTCCTGGTTTTGCTCTACCCTTAGAAGGCTCTGTTTTTGTGTTGTGTGGATTGTGTTGGTTTTGTTTTTTAATTTTTCTGCATGTTTTTCAAAAATGCTCTGAGGAACCATTCTGTTGGGTCAGGTGGATACTCTGAGGATACTCTGTATTTATCTGGGTTGGACGTAGAGCAATCTGATCCCTCAGAGCTGCCCTGCAGCAGCTGTAAGTGACCTGTTGAGCTCCAAAAATCTCGGCCGTGTCTGCCAGGCTTGTGCAGGCTGTCTTTCAGAGCCACAGCAGTTTTGCCTGTTCAAGAAAGCACGAGAGTTAATTTGTGCCTAAACAGCAAATCCAGTGCATCACCCAAGTGCTGGGTTTACTGCATGGGACAGAGCAGCTGTGTTTTCTTCTGTGTGTATTTGTGCCCAGGAAATCTCAGACAAAAAATGTAACCAGCCTTAGAGCTGAAGCTGTTTCATTTGCCCAATGCCACTTAGCAAAAGAAAATACTTTAAAACGTAAAATGGTTTGTAATAAAATGGTGATTGCCTGAATCACATATACTCCTTTGACGTAACATTTTTTGTAGCTTCGTGGCTTTGTTTTTCACTGAAGTACAAGTTCTGGAAGAGGTTATCCCCTAATATCCCACACAGTCATTTGTTCTACTGCTTTGGCGAAAAATACGTGTGAGGAAGGGGTGGTCATCTGATATGGAGACAGGTTTTTGCCTTGTGGATTTTTGACCAGAATGCTGATGATCAGAAGAACAATTGCAGTGTTGTTGATTTAGATTATAGGAAAATGCTGTTTAATTGTGGAGCAAGTTGTATACAATTGACCAGGAACTATTCACAGAATCCCAGCATGATGAGGGTTGTAAGGGACCTCTGAAGATACCTCTTCCAACCCCTCTGCACCAGCAGGGTCATCCAGAGCACGTTGCCCAGGATGGTGTCCAGGCAGGTTTGGAATCTCTCCAGAGAAGGAGACTCCATAACCTCTCCGAGCAGCCTGCTGCAGGTTCCGCCACCCTCAGAGGGAAAGAAGTTTTTCCTGTTGAGATGGAGCCTCCTGTGTTCCAGGTTGTGTCCGTTGCTCCTTATCCTGTCACTGGGCACCACTGAAAAGAGCCTGGCCCCAGCCTCTTGTCACCTGTCATTTAGATATTGGTCAGCATTGATAAGATCCCCTCTGTCTTCTGTTCTCCAGGCTGAACAGCCCCAGGGCTCTCAGCCTTTCCTTGTCACAGAGATGCTCCAGTCCCCTCAGCATCTTTGTAGCCTCTGCTGGAGACTTTCCAGTCTCCTGCAGTTTCCCTGTCTCTCTTGAACTGGGGAGCCCAGAACTGGACACAGAACTCTAGATGTGACCTCCCTAGGGAAGAGTAGAGAAGGAAGAGAACCCCCCTGAACCTGCTAGCCACACTCTTCTTCATGCTGAAATTCTTTGCATGTTTAGCTGTGCATGGCCAGATTTATCCTATTATTTTCAGAGAGAAAGGAATATGCATTAATATTTGCTGTTTAGATGGCACCTTCAAAACAAATTAAACAGCAGCTGGGGTTTAACATACAGCAATGCATAAGGCATTACTAGGGCCCTAAACTCCAGCCTTGAGGCTGGCAGTTGGCTCAGCTTTGCATGAGATGAGGTGAATAAAACTACTGGCCAAAAACTGGACCCTGGGTGTCCCTGGTGTGTGTTGTGACCACGATTCATTTCAGGCACGTGTTTTGGCAAGCCAGCTGTCTAATCTTGGCTCTGGCACAGGACGGACAATCCAGCCATGGCTTGTTGATTTCACACCCTTCATGTGTTACTAACAAGATAAAACAGGATTTTGTGTACTTTGTTTTCTTATCATGCATGTCTTTAGCTGGGAATAGAAAGATTCCTTTAAGATCAAAGGTTTCTTTAGCGTCTTTACAAGCAGATGATAATTAATTGAAAGCTAAATCCATCTCTGCAGTTATTCCAAATAAGCTAAAACCAAAGAATCAACAAAAAACCCCCCAAGGTACTCCATTATTTGTTGATCCATTAATATGGTCTATTTTTATCTTTAACAATGGTTCTGATGTTCATCTTTTCCCAGTTGAGAAAGTCTTTTGGATTATGCCTTGCATCCAAACAAACTTCAGAGTGGGCTATATTTTGAAATGTGCCAGGCACTGCAATCTCTTGTAGTTGTGTGAGGAACTTATTTCCAAAATTCGTGTTCGTAAAATATTTTTAAGGCTTATTCCAAACTTGTTTTGAGAAGTCAAAATCAATGTGTAATTTTTTTTTTATATGCACTTACACATTTTTGAACTAGAAATTTTGTCTTCTGTTCTGCTCTTTAAAATCTTTCACAGATCTTTTATATAAGATTAGCCAGCTAGATTTTTTTTTGTGTGTCATTCTCTTTTTCATTCCTACCAAAGGAAATATCTGTTGTTACTAAGTATCCTATGTTCATGAGAGTGCACTGTTCAAATCACATTCAGAGTTCCTACTGCAGAACCTTACTGGCTTCAGCAGGGCTCTATGATGCTACAAAGTTTTCTTGAACCAAATGCAAACAGCTGATGAGTCACCTCATTGGAAAAATTGAGAGTTGGGACAGAATTAGTATTTTATGAGAATAGGAATAGGAGCCTTCACTGTTTCACTGCTGGAGGGCACAGAAGGAATCCTGGGTTGCAAATAGTGCAGAACTGAAAAATTTTAGAGGTATTATGTTCCATTGACACAAGTGGAACGACTTGGCAAGGAAAGCAAAGAAAACAGTTGAGAGAGGCATTGGCTGTGGTAATTCACATTCTTCTAAGGCTCTCTTGAGCCCATGTACTTTGGTGATTTGATAGGGTGCTGTTGTATTGCTACAGTCTATGACTTAAACTGTGCTTTGGCCCCAAAGTGGTACCACTTACAACTTTCTCATTAGTGTGGTCTTAAAAGCTCTACAACAGACTTTGTAATTTCCAACTTTACATGGCTTTCCTTCATTTTATACAAGTGCCATAAGACATCCTGCTGAGAACTTTGTGTAAAATACACCTTGGCAGATGCTGGAGTTTTGGCAAGACTCAGAACCAGATACCCCAGACCTCCCTGGGGGTCCTACACTGACTTCCCAGCGTAAACAATCTCTATAAACTGTGGCTTGTTTTACCACTTGTTTTAGCTTCTGCTCTTATTTTTAATATTTTTGGTGTCTTGAGTGTTGGGCAGTATTGTGTGTATGTAAAATATTCAAGTGCCTCAAGTCAGACCTCTTCAGGAGGACAGGAATGTGTTATTTTTTTTCACATGATATTTTAAGCTCTGCTATCCCAAGGCAGTCACATAACTAGTGGGATTTTTTTGTCTGCTTCTCCTCACCTCCCCTCAGATGAAAGGGCAGCTACTGCTTTTATTCATGAACTGTGTATGTGCTTGTATAGCACCTTGGCCAACTCTCCTTCTTCTTGGCTACAGCTCAAGTCCTTGAACTTCTGACACTCTTTTACCTTGCTGGATCTGCTCCAAGATTAAACTGCAGAGTATATCAGCTTTTCAACAGGAATAGGTTGTGTTTTACTCGGAGAACATGCTAGGAGGACGATTTACCTTCTGTCCTAATTATTTCCCTCCTGAAATTGTCATCTCAGCAATGGCAGAAATAACAAATAAACAGCCACCAAATATAAATATAAATAGCTGAAGCTGAATAGTCAAAACAAATAGTCTCAGACTGTACTTTATTGGCCTTGCAGATTTAGCAGATAAAAAATAATGGTTTACATGTGGAGGTAGGAAGTGTGGCACTGTGCCGAGTTTACAAACACAAAGGTAGGTTTCTGTTCACTTCTCTGTTGTCAGGCAGTGTTTTCTGAGTGAAATTCTATGCTTTTATCTCAATAGAGATAAAGCCCATGAAAGGATCTAAAGCTGAGACAAGAGGTCTGAGGTTAACTCAGCTTTTTGTCCTCTGCCTGATGCGTGACCTTGGATGGCCATGTTCTTCCCCTCACCTCCCATAGGTGCTGGCTGGGCACTTGTCCCGCCTCAGGAGGAGGCTGGTTCCTGCCGTAGACTTTGGTAAGGGCTGGAAAGGCTTCCCAGATAGCTTGGCCTTGAGGGCCTGCCTTCATTAATAAGCATCTTTGTTGATACCGCTGCCTTACTGGCCATGCACAAAGATCTCCCTCTTTTTACTTCAAACTACAGTTTGTGAAAGGCTCTTTGGAAACCTATCTGCAGGTCTTATCTCCTTGGTCAAGGTGAACCCTGGACTATATAAATATAACAGTCTTTTTATGCAGCATAACAAGCTTGGAGTGGGGTGAAAATGCTTTTTTCCCCAAAGTGATTTTTCCTTCTAACTATGTTTCCAGGTTGTTATGGGTTTTGCAGGCCAGACCTGTGAAGGGCCCAGCTTTGATGAAGCAGTGATTTAGAAGCAGGTATCTGAAAGGAACACTCTGAGCACTTTGGAGTTCCATTTCTCAGTTTCTTTTAAAGGTAAGTGGCTCTTTCTGCTTTACTCTGTGGGTCTCAGTGCTGTTCATGTGAGTTAATGGTGGGTTTGACTCTGGACATAACACACACCTGTGTGTTCAGTGATCTTTGAACTTGGCCTTTCAATTTCCTCCAGGGACTTCTCCAGGACAATTGGTTTCATTTCTCCTGAACTTGGACAGAGTTGGGTTTTTTTTTTTTTTTTTTTTTTTTGTGGGAACATGTGGGAACCTTGGTGTCTAGGTGTTTGTCTTCTGAATACATAGAAGAATCTATATGCAGGTGCTAATGGAGAAATCTATTGTGAAAGAACCAGTTGGGCTTTATTGCTTCAAGGCCATCTTTAACTTGGGAGAACTGATGACCTTACTTATTTTTGGTATCTGAGTTACAGGATGTTGAATGTTATGTGGAATGTGGGTGGTTTGGATTTCTGTGTGTCCTGCAGTGATTATTTTTAACTGCATGCCAAATTAGAACCAGAAAATCAGAAAAAAAAAATCCCTGATAAAAAATAAACAATATTGTTCACCTAGGTCGATAGTACTAAAGAATTTAGGTTAATAAGCTCTACCTGCTGTGTTTACCTAGTTTTAATCCAAATCGTTGTGTGTTTGGTGAATACACCGCTGAGTTTCACAGTCTCTTCTTCAGGCGCCAAAACAGGTTAAGAAACCCCAAGAACATTCTGCTCAATGTATTAGGTCGTATTCAGTGATACGCTTTGGCTACTTCTGTGCTGCTCTGGTGATGCAAAGCAGCCATAAACCTGGATTAGTGCAGTGGAGCAGTGGGAGACTTCAGTAAAGAAACGGGATGACTGTAGTTTGCTGTGATATTTGTTCTTCTCTGAGACTTGTATCTAACATATATTAATTGACCAACTTAATAAAATGATAATTGCATGTGGTTCAATTCTCCCAGAAGTTATGAATACAATAGAATTATGATTTTTGGTCTTTTAGAGGTATGGACTGTATCTAGGTGTAGGTCTTAATCTGTTTTAATTAGTTATTGCTCATAGTCTTAAAGGACCTGCTGTTAGCTGTGGAGGATGAACATGTCATACTCTCTGTCTGCATAATTTTGCCCAAACAGGGGGGAGATGAGAGAACAGGAATGGGCATTTGCTACATTTCCACAGAAAGGAGGAATGTGTATTTTGGTTTGTTTAAAAAGTTGCATTCATTTAGAGCCAAAGGGTATAAAGAGAGAAAAGAGTTAGCTCTCTAAGCTTGAGGTCAACTTTAAGGTTTGTGATCACCACCTTTGACTGGATTAGGGAGGTAGTAGGAGTACCTTGTTTTGCAGTATTAGACTGTCACAATGCCTACCATGAAATAGTGAGTGGTTGACGTTAAACAGATAGTAGAATGGAAAGTTTTATTTCTAAACTCTTAAAATTATATATGAACCCATTCTAAGAAGAAAATGGAGTATGCATTGCAGAAGCAAGATAAGGCTAGTCTTACTTCTCGGTAGAACAGAATGTTTTATACCGTCATTTTCTCCTTATTGCATTTTATTTGTGCTCTATTTCAGCATAATGAACTAAATCTTGGGGGACATAAGGATTCCAGAAGTGGCTAATAACCAAATTCTCTTGTTTGAAACAGCATAACTTAAGTAAACTGAGGCAAAAGAAGCAAATATTGTGATTTTTTTAATACGTGTAACACTCAGTCCTGCTTTTACAGTTATGGACCTTTTTATCCAAAGAATAAACCATTAATAGGAGACAGAATTTCATAACTTCAGCTACAGAGTAAACACATGATCCCAGTCCCTCTTGCTTCTATTCTTTGATTACTCTCCAGTGCAACACAGGTTGTATCTCAGATTAAACTTCTTGAACATTGGAATCAAGCCCATAGTGATCAATCTGACAACTTCACCCATGTCATACTGGAGCAAATATATATATATATATATAGTCTCATGTATACACCCTTCCCTTTTTTTATTGAGTTTTGAAGAAATACTGAGACATTGAATTTGCATAATTTGAAGGCAATATACATAGAAATTAAGATTAATTACTTTGTTTCTTATCCTACATTTATTCTTCTTGATAACTACTGGGTCTGATTCAATGTTGAGCCCCTCGGAGAGGCTTTGAGAACCCGAGATGTATGATCTAGGAGTGTCTGTAGCTTTTCATATTAATTCTTTTTGTATTCAAAGCATCGCTTAGGACTTGTTTATATGCATTACAGTACTTCTTTAAATTAAGGTGTAATTTAAAATTGGTCTCATTAAACTAGTCCAATAGGCTGTGCAGCCACTCTTACTTTCAGCACAAACTAAGTTTGTTTCAGGTTAATGTAAATCAGCTAGGAACATTGTTAGCTTAAAATGTAATAATCCAGTAAATTAGACTAAAATTGAAGGCATCCTCAGAGGAGTTTGTGCTGGTATATATTCAGTTAAATTAGCAAGAGCAAGTGTACGTGTATGGAAGGAATTAGAAATGAAGTCAAATAATAAATTCTGTCACCTGGGACCAGTCGGTGTCTCAGAGGAGTTGGCACGGAGGAAAAGGAGGGAGGGGAAAGCAGAGCCTTTCACTCTGCCTGACCAAAGGAAGCAGTCCTGCTGTGTGTGAGGACTGGATCTCTGCACTGTTGTTCCCCTGGCTGCTTCAGGCCTGTCGTGGTGGGGGAACGTGCCTGAGTGGGTTTACCAGCAGAGACGTGTGACAATGGTTAGGAGTGCCCCAGTCCTGTGGAAAGCAGGCAGTGTACTGCCTGCAGCAGAGCGCTTCTCCCCTCTGGGGGATCCGCCTCCTGCACCTGCACGGGTCCTTTCCACTCTAACTGGTGCTCTCATTGCATGACATTGCATTGGGTGGTGACAGATACTCCAGATATTTCCAGCTTCTCAGGATTTTCCTCCAGATTTTTCCCACTGGCACATAGCCAGGCTACTGTCCTGCCTACCCTGACCTGAGCTGTCTGCCAGGCAAGGGCAGTGGTGTCGCTGCAGGGTTCCCATGCTGCTAGCTTGAGACCTAAGGCCACGAAGAAAAGATAATTTGCTTTTCTGGCTCAGCTAGTAAATTTTGTGTGCTTGATTTTTTCATAGCTCAGTCCACCTCTCTGTCTTTGCAGGTAGAATGGGGACAGTGGGTGGAGGAGGAGAGCAATGCTAGGAGTAGGGGCTTTACTTGAGGTATGACCTGTGTTTTGTTGCTCTTCTGCAGGACTTTTAGGAGGGAAATACGCAGGTGCAAAATGGTAAAAATATTCTGTGTTCTATATCTGGAAATTTTGTAAAGCCATCTGTGATTTGGCACAGCTCTCATCAGTAGAGAAACACTGGCCTGCTTCTCTACTACTAGTGATTACTTTCACTGAGTTGCTGCTTTGAAAAGATAATTAATGTCCTGTAACATTTACTGAACTATTTATGAAATTTTCTTTTGTTACTTGAAATAGAACATATGAAAGATGCATTTTTGGGGCCTGTATTTTTCTCCCACCTGACTTAGGTTCAAATTATTTGGTGTTTTTTTTAGCAAAACTTCTGCTAGGAGTGAGAAAAAGGGACAGAGGAAGGGCAGCATCTTTAATATATTGTGCTTTGAAAAAGCAGACAAGGCATTTAGGCCTCAGTCACTGCCACTGCTTATGTGCTGAGTGTGATTTGCATCAGAACAGGTATTTTTCCTTTTTTATCTATAAATTCATTTACATAATTTTCATCAGTATGCAAGTTGGGACCTCACATACTGATGATATGTGGATACCTCATTTTTTTGGTTTGTTGTTCAGACAAAAAGTATATGCAGGTATAGCTTACTAATTATAGAGTATACCCCTTGTCAGTTGGGCTGTATTAAATTTGTGCCTTAATAAAGTTTTATTTGGTCATCAGAAACATCAAAGAGATGGGATAAGAGATTTTTTTTTTTTAAGTACAGAAAGAAGGCAGCATCGATTTCAAGATGAAATTGAACCAAGGCTCTTGACACACAAACTCGCAAGCCTTGGGAATATGTGAATGTAAACCCCATCTACATTTTATCTCTCCCAGCTGTCTGAGAAAGACAGTAGAAAGATAAGTATCTTAAAAAAATTAAAACATTTCCTGTATAGTTAATGGCAGGTTCTAGAAAAGTGAAACCTTAAATCTAGCAGCTTCTGAATTCATATAGGGTTTTTCAGAGGTGAGTTACAGCACTTTGTGAGCAAGCAAGTAGATCTTCAAGGATCCACTGGCTTGATAAGAAAGCAAATATGCTGAAGGTGGGTTCCCAAATGACTCGGTTTGACCTGAAGTGCTTACTGTCAGCAAAATGTTTGCTAAGAATGCTCTGGTGGGTTTAAGGTTGCTAAATCATTAAGGACAAAGGAAAGCCAAGATGCTTTTGGGCTTAAGTTGCCTGAAGAAAAATGCTGGGTTAGGATGATTGTGGGAACTGCAAACTGAATATATTGTAGCTGGAGATCCACATAGAGGTTTGGGCTTTTTTTTGTATGGTTTTTTTTTTTTTTAATGGGAATTTGCTGCCAAGGCTGTCTGCCTTCTGTTTCACTGACTTCTTTTGCTTTTAATTTTAAGAGGTAAATAGCTCTCAAATGTTTACAGCTCCTCTAGGAGGATGTACTTCGGTATTATATATCTTCAGGGGTCTATCCTGTTTTAGGGAGGCCTTACTGAGCTAAATTGTCTTTTACTGTTCAGTTGTGTGTAGCTTTTGAATTTTTATTATTTTTGTGGCACCTTCTATGTATATTTAGCTGCTAGACAGAAAAGATGATAGCTTTGTGCACTCTCCCTTATAGATGCTGATTCTGAAAACCTGTTAAGTGTTCACTTAACATAGCTGGCTGTTGTCATAAAACAATAGTTTGTTTATGAGTAAGCACTATCATAGAATCATAGAATGGTTTGGGTTGGAAGGGACCTTAAAGATCATATAGTTCCATCTCACAAGAGCTGAGTAGAGGGGGAGAATCACTTCCTTCAACATGCTGGCCACGCTTCTTTTGATGCAGCCCAGGATACAGTTGGTGCTAGCTTGTGCAGAAGCTACTTAAGGACATGTCTTAAGGTAGAAAAAATATAAGATCCTGCATATATACTTGATATGCAAAGCTCTTGATTTTCCCATTTCACTTGATTAGATAGTGCACTTGAAATTGCTGTAGGTTGTAGGTATGCATATATTTTGGTATGATGCGTGCTAGCCATGCAAGAAGGAAAACATATTGTGTTTAATGTTGTGATTACAATCTGATTATGACCTGTGAGTCACACTTGAGATGGTTTCTATTTGTATGTAAAAAAAAAAAATAACTGGGGAGTACAAGTTTCTGAGTGCTGTGAAAGCAAGATGGGCTCTCTTTGCACTGTAATCTGTGCTCGCTCATTTGAGTCTTTAAGTGATGCACTTAATGCTGTTGTATGTTGAAGATTTGTTCCTGAGAGAGGAGAGGCAAACTCCGAATTTGTAAGGGCTGTGGACTGCTCTTTACATGATGTAATCCTGGGAACACCACATGCAACTAGGATTGTGGTCTTACTCCAAAAGATAAAAAAAGTGGTTGGGTTTTTTTCCATGGTGGTTGGTGTTTGTTTTTCTCCCTGCTGAAGACCATAGGGAAATATGTGGCATGACAAATTATCCAGAGAACAGTTTGTTCTTTCTTCTACTTTTATTTCATCTTTCTACAATGTGCTGTAAAAACCAAAAAGTACCATTTCTGCCTCAGACTGCAAAAGGCCATGAAACTACCGTCAGGAGGAAGCAATGAAACTGGAGTCTGTGCTTCTCTCGGGTGTTACAAAGTGAGACCAGAACTTGAAATCCTCACACCAACTAGATGTGCTTCATGGTACATTAAAACTTGTGGAAGTTTAACCCCTTCCCTACCACAACACAAGAAATTCCTCAGCTACAAGTAGAGCAGCAAGTAATACAGGATGGTCTTGGCACTAGTCAAATATTTTGCCCTAGTACTGAATTTTTTTCCTGATGTTATTTAGATTTTGGGATATTGAATTTAATGAAATATTTCTTTTTAAAAACAACTGTATGTCCTCACCAGTGTTTTGCCGCTCGTTTAATTCTGGTGCATGTGTATATATAACTTATTCTTGCTTAACTTTGCAACAGTCTTATGTAATTCTTAATAATGGTGTTTGATATATGTATTTTAAACTTGCTCTATAACATTGTCTACTTTTGTTTATTTTGTCTTGTGTGAGAGTTCTTTAGATCTGGTATACTTTGTAGAGCTATGGATAAAAAAAAAGTACGAGGAAAAACCCTAAATTTTTGTGTGGGATTGTTCTGTCATCTTTTCTTACCTGGACCTCTGTGGAAGTAATGTGAAAATACTGTGTGAGTGACCCTTCAGTGAGGTTAGGTGACCAGGACATCTCCAAGAACTCTTAACTCATGCATGATGTAGGTATAAGCTCTTCTCGTTTCTGTAGCTGAATTATTTTCAATTAGAACTTTGTTTTCTTAGAATCATTATGCCATATAGTAATTATGAGTGCTTAATAGAAATCATAGATTTTTAAAGATATTTTCAACCAGACCACTGCCATTTACCATGCAAGCCAGAGGATAATATAATTCATTAAGCTTATTTTGAAGCTGTTTTTCATTTAAAGCCATGCTTAATTACTTAATTCATAACTAAGGCAGTTTGTTGAACTACACAAAGCAAGCAACATCTATGTTAAGATCTTTCTTGTCCTGCTGTATTTTTTTTTTTTTAACCAGGTATGCATTTTAGGTCTTCCACTTGTCAAGTTTTGTCTTTGTTGCTATTCTGGTCAAGCTGTTTGTTTTTGCAAAATAGCTGGTACTTGGTTGATTTATTAGATGTGCCATCAGCTCTACTACTTATTCTACTAACTAGTCACGTCTTAAATTTATTTGACAGTGTTGATGAAAGTGGGGAAAATGGATGTTATTCCATCTGTCCATGTAAACTTCTACAGCAAGGAGCGCTGAATTGTGGCTTACAGGATAATTTTTGCCCCCTTAATATGAAAATGTCATCGTATCGTGCAGGTGAGGGTGAAGAATTTAGAGCTCTGGGAGCACTGCTGGGATATGTGTGTGTATCTATGTGTGCATGTAATATAGTCTGTTTGGGGAGGTAATAAAGGAAGGGCTGTGAGTTATTTGATCAAAGAGAGAACTGCATGATGTACTGGTAGATGTACCCAGCTGTGGGTATAGTGAGAAAAAAAAAAAAAAAAAAAAAAAAAACAACTTAGTGGAACTTAGCTGAAACAAGGAATTCAGTTTTTGCTGAGCCCTACAAGCAGTAATGAGGAGAAGAGCCCAGTACCTTGTGGAGGTGGGAACTCTGAACTGGCTCCCAGGGCCACACTCTGGAAGGATTTATGTGCCAAGCTGCTTATGCAGAACAGAAGAATCTCCAGTATTTGCCTGGGCTCTCTTAGAGCATGTCATTAAACCTCTCCTGATCAAGAAAATAACAGCTGAATGTGCACTGGAAAATGCTAATAGGGTGCTGCATTATCGTGGGTTGAGCTGTAGAGAGACATGGATAAGACATGCCAAACCACGTGAATTATGTTATTAGTCCCATCAGGACAATAGGCATCTTTTTTTATTAGAAAATTTGGCCAAATCAGTGAAACAGGCAGTTCAATCAACAAATTATGAATCTCAGTCTCCAAAGTATATGAAAAAGTGACTGGTGCTTTCATGTATGCAGTCTGATCATGAAAGTATAGAAATATTTATTGAACTAGTAAAGTGTGTACTTGAAAATGGAATGACTTATGTCTTAAATGGTATGTCTCAACATGAGGATCAATAAAACATTTATGTATATGAATCCTAAAGATGGTGGTGTATCTCTGAGCTGCTTTCCAGCCAGTTTATGTTCTCAAGTTGGTGAAGACAATTGTATAGAAAAAAGCTCAAGACTATAATTTAAATAAATTTGTTTCCATCCCAGCATGATAAATTGAAACCTTTTGAAGATGTTATATGCTCGAATATATCAAAGGGCAGGAAAGTCTTATCCACTATTATATATGTATGTATGTTGTACATTGTATTAACTTTGGATTTAATTTTGTCAAGAAGCAAGGAAGACATATATCACACTTTTAAAAATTTTTAAGCCTGTGGTAGAAGGTTGGAGGCAGAATTGTCTGATGGGACTTGCAACTGGCAATCTGAAGACGGATTGCTTTGGTATGAATAATTATTTGTCAGTTCAATGTGGGTTGTTATAAAAAACTGTTCAGTAACTGAACATGTATTTTACTACTTAAAGCTTCCTTCTTTATCAATAGTATTTGGAATGATTTCTCCATGGCATTTTAGAGTACATTCACTGATCAGAAGGATTAAGTGACTAAAGCCTTCCTATACAATTTGAGCACAGTTATACACTATTAATCCATGCTACAAAATTGGTGGTGTTCAGTTTATTTTTTACAGGCGTGGAATACAAATAGTTTTCCCTTGTCAGTGGGATTTCTTCTCACTGCACAGATTTATTTTTTTTTTTTCACATGGAAAAAATGTTTTCTAGACTTCTTATACACTTGTCATAATTGTAGTGGAAAAAATATAGAATTGATCATCTGGAAAGTATTACTGTCAAAAGAAATTAAATAACCATGGTTCTTTGTTTTATCTTGTTTCTGTACAGGAGCTGAAAACTGCAACTTTTAAATATGCATCTAAAGATGTCCATGTCCTAATTTTGTCATGTGTAGGATGGACTGAGAAAATCAATAAACATTTGGACTGTACAGTCTCTTTCTCATTAATATGTTTTGGCTTCTGGGATGATTTACTTGGAGGATGTATCAAGCTAAGTGTTGCAATGTATTTACATTGACAAGAAAACACTGTCAAGAAAATTACTTACCTAAAAAAACCACGTATGTGTGAAAAAAGTAAAATGTATATACTGGTTTGAATTGGTGGCATGTGTAAGGATTATACTTGTATGTGTCTAAGGAGTGGATGTGTGTCTGTGTAAATATATATTACTACTGAAAAGCTTGAAAAAGCTTTTTCATACCTCTCATTCTTACCTCAATTCCAAGTGTGTCTTTTGAATCTCAGTGTCTTGGATTCTCACCAGTTAACTTAATTTTCTATGTATCAGAGAGAGTCAAAATAGTAGGCATTTTTTTTTAATTATCCTAATTAAAAAAAAATTATCTCCAGCAGTAGCTGCCCAGTTTGAGATTGGAGTCGTTAATTCTCATGGCAATTACAGTAAAATGCCCATAAAAGTAGCCATGATTTTTTTTGAAACTAATGGCTATAGGAATTGTTTCCTCACCTCGGCTAGGCCCTGTTCTGTTATTTTTTCATTAAAATCTGTCCAAAATAGCTTTTCTAACTTCCTATCATTTGCTACTTCCCAGTAAGTCTCTGAAGTACAAAAGAACAGATGTATAGGAGGATTTGTCTGTGTTGTCCCATTGAGTTTCTAATTCAAATATGGGTTGAGAGTAAAAATGTATAGTGTGTTTGACTGTTATTAAGACTTATTTTCCAGTATTTTTTCTGGAAGCAGAGGTCATCCAAGATCTTTGTCCCTCACCTTCTAAAGCTTTAGGCCTGTAGTTCTCTAGGACTTACTTTTTTTTTTTTTTCTTTTTACAAATAAGGGCTCTATTACCTCTTTTCCAAACAGTGGGAATTTACTGGAATGCCATCACTTCTCAAATATGATGGAAAGTGCTTAGCCACTTCATCTACCAGTTCACTGTCAGCTTCCTTAGATGGTCTTGAACCTTATGTACAGTGGGCAGTTTTTTGTTCTCCCAGTCCCTGCCTTTGTCTTCTTTGACTTCAGTGGTGTGGCTGGAGCACTTGTCAGTGAAGACGGAGACAAAACGGTCATCAGCCTTCTCCAGGTGCCAGGTAGTCAGGTCTTTCCCTTCCTTCTGGAAAGGGCCCATATTTTCCCCAAGCTTTTATCACTGAGGTACCCATACAAGCTTTTCCTGCCCTTGACATCCTTGACCAAATGTAATTCTGTCAAGGCTTTAGAATTATAGAATCATTTTGGTTGGAAGAGACCTTTAAGATCATCAAGTCCAACAGATGACTTAGCTTTCCTAACCTGGACCATGGCTGCTTGGATAATTTCTCTCATTCCTCCCAGGTTATCTATCCTTGCTTCAACCCTCTGTAGGCTTCTGTGGCAATCTGCTACAGTCTGCTCCTCAGGTTTTCCTCCTTTGCTTTCCTTTTTCTGGTCTGTTCTTCCTCTTTTCCAGTTTATCCTCCTACCTTTGAGCTGAGCAGCAAATATCCTTATGATATTTACAGGAGAAGTAGTATTTGGATAGTTCTTTGTTTGGTATTTCCATTGGAAATATCACAAGCAGTCAAGTTTCCATGATATTTCCATTGACATTAACTTCAGAATGACTTCCTTTAATCGGGCTTAGGAGGGAAGAAGCTTCATATTCATTGCCAGCTTGTGTGTTTGCTTTTCTCTTTTAAAATTATTTGGTAAATGAACTGGGAGGGAAAGATCACAATCAGTTGGCTTGTCTTTATTCAGATTGAAAACCAGAGCAAATGTATCTTCCGTAGCTTTGTAATGTTCATATACAGGAAGAATATTTATATATCTTTTTCTTTACTGAATATTTTTATATGTACACACTGTGTGTGTGAGTCTCTATATTCAGTTTGTTTCATGACAGGAGGTGATGGTAAGAATAGGGATGGGAAATATCTGGGAAGCTGGTACAGAATGTTACTGATGATAATCAATATATGTGTACCATAAATCCCACCAATATAAGGTATGTCATGGTGTTCTGAATAAGAATTGTAGTTTTTAAAAAGGCCAAAACAGCTGAAATAAAATATTGATTTTAACAATGAGAAAGTTCTCTTGTATTAGGACAAAACAGTGGTTTTAATTCTAAAGAAAAATGAAAAAGATTGTACTGGACAAGAAATGAGAGTAATTAACTTCTGCATTTAAAACATGCAGCTGCAGTGCACTGTGCCTGGAAGAATGGTTTTGTGGAGCTAGTCAGGAGACCCGGGTTCTTTTTTTGGCATTTTCACAAAATTACTGAATTGCTCTAAGTTGGTCATTTAATCTCTGTAGTTAAGTAAAATAACTTCTCTATTTTATGGGAATATGAGATGAATATGAAATTAATGAATGTGGGGGTGCCAGGAGTAATGTTGGCTGTACAAATATTTAGTTAAATCAATGCTTTAGGATGCACATTTGCATAAAACCATACTAGAAAATTAGCTAGAGCCAGCCATGCAGCCTGTTTAGGCTCTGGGCAATATTTTACCTTAATTTGCACCTGACAGGAGTTATAGGTACAAATGGATTGGAAGTTGGGTGAAAAATCACCCAGTTTAAATGGAAAATGCATCTTATTGTAGCAGGTGCTCATGCAGATACCAGTGAATCAAAATATTGAACCATACAGGCCATTCCTGCTGACGTGGACAGGGTTTTGATGGCTTGCTTAGAAATACCAGTGTCCTGTGATGGATGGAGTTTAGCTAACAACATAACTCTATTTTAACTCCCAGCCTCCTGAAATATGAATTCAATATGACATAGAAAAAATTTAATATGAACAAGGATGAAAATTTCTTTAAGTGTTTAAACTCTGAGGTCTTTTGCAAAACAGGAGTTTGAAATTTTCCGATTTTTTTTTTTTTTTTTTTCCTTTAGGCAGGTTTGCAGTTTTGCTATAACTGTTACCTGTCACTTTTGAAGCTCCTTAAAATCCTCATAAATCCTACAGTTCATGTGAATATCTAGCCCTTTGAAGGAACATTTGAAGGAGCTGGAGCACTGCTTTTCCAGAGCATACTTGGGAAAATGTCATAAGATGGTGAGAAGGTGAGAGGATCTTTTTGAAACCTGGATACTAAAGAGTTTGGCTGCAGATCCTTCTAACTCACCTCTCCGCCTGGTACTTCTAGAGCATGTCTGCACAGAAGACTGAGATTTTCATGTAGTGAGTCCTCTCCTGTTTGATCTCTGTTGAAAACATCTGCCAACAGAAACTATTGCTACAGTAGAATCCTTCCCCTGGGATTACCTCCAGTGAAACTGAAGAGATGGAGGTCATCTCAAGAGCTTATGCTCTGTCCTTACCGCAGTTGGAAAGTACTTTGTAAACTGCTATCAAAAATTTTAAACTTCTGACTGAAAGGATTCCCAGCAAAAATCATTGAGTGATCAGATTAGTTTACATTAGAATTTCTTTTCACCACAAAAAAAAAAGTGCTGGAAGCTATAATTCAGGCATTTGTTTAATCAAAACAGTATTGCAATTAAAGTCATTTTTTTTGTCAGAAAATGAAAATATGGCAAAAATAAAATCATCTAAGATGTAATTTAAGAAGGAGAAGGAAAATAAATAATCTAGTACTACACTGTAACAGGATTTCCTTATCAAACCTTTCCAGATGCAGCAACTGTCATTTAGGCCATGCCAGAGACTGGTCCCATGCCAACCTAATACAAGTTGGTTCCACTTGTCACCCTTTCAATTTCCCAGCTGGACTTAGTTTTAAAGGGCATATTAGCATTATCAAAGTAAGTCTTTAAGATGTGCATTGGTTTTCTTTTAAATATCTTTTGTTTCTAAATCATATTAGTGGAAGAAATAATGAGATGCTGCAAAGATAAAAGGAATGCTTTTATCTTTGTATAGTATCAGACGTTATGCTCTTGAACTAAACGCATTCTCTTCTCCTTTCAAAAGAATATGAAATACCTTGTCCACCACAAGGGAGTAGAAAGCACTTGCTTAAAAAGTGCTGGAGAATCCCTTTCACAGGGAAAAATTCAAGTGATATGTATCCTTTATTATTAAAATAATATTCATTCAATTATCTGGAAAATGTCATTGTTTGTTAACATTAGAAGACCTTATTTTTAAATTCAAAATTTTATGTTCTAAAAGAGTGGAAAATAATGAAAATAATTGAAAAGCAATGGCTGCCTAAATACTCTTTAGAAAAGAAAATAAGGTTTTATAAGTACCTAAGTAACAGAAGATATTTTCTGCTTTTCCATCTGTACTATCTCTTTTATAAATTCTGTTTAAACTTAATTTTCTTAGGCTTTTTGCATGACCTTTTTGCAATTGTGGTGTTGGGGAGGCCTTGATGGTAGTGAGGTTCTGTTCAGGTAATGTATTTGCTCTTCTTTCTTCAATTCTTCCTGAGATAATTAATGGAGATCTTTGGCTACCCAGAGGCATTATTAGAGGTATTATTCACAAATATCAAGGCTTGCAGTGTAGAAAGGAAACTGAAAATAGCGCCAGAGACACAAGTGGCATTTGAAGAGAAGTGATGAACAGAGTAGACTCCATGCAGCAACCATCAAGAAAATTGCTGCTACCAGAGCAGTTCAGTGAAAGGCTCTTCTGGGAACACAACTAGAAAGGAACACTGTCCTCCATTTGTTCTCTCTGATAAGGTGAACGAGATGATGTTTAAGCTCAAGACAGCTGGAGGAGTGGGTGTAATGAGACGGAGGTTACACTGGGGTGAGAAATAAAACTTTTAATTGCAGTGAAGTACTCGCATCAAAGTCGGTCGTCTAGTAAAAGGTGGAAGGGAAGAAAAACACCAGCCTCCATTTAAACAAATGGTGATAGAAAGGAAATTCACTGTACTCTGTGCTATGTGAGTGACTCTGAAGCTCTGGAATGCAGGAGAAATCACAGTGCAGGGAGTGCCAGCCTCATCTGCTGCATCGTGCGTCTTCCCCTGACTACACGGGTTCTGTACTCAGGTCACTCATCCTCAGAATTCCTTACTCCTGTAAATATGGAGCAAACAGTTGAGTTCCAGAGAAATTACTGGAAAACTGGATTTAATTTCTGTGGTTATTTGAGGTTGTGTATTTTAGTCCATTCTGTATTGGAGCTAGTGTTATAAATACAAGACTTTACTATTTCCTCCCTCTTTGATTATTTCTCTTTTTCTAGGTGTTTTTTCCTCTTTTTTACACTTGGTATCTAAACAATCTGTTCCCATCCTCTTTTCCTAATTATTTTATAGCTGAATAAGCTCCATGTCTAGCTGACTGGGCAGCTACATAAATACATTCACCTGCAGAATGCAGGGTAGTGAGAAGTGGTTGGAAAGGGAGGAGGATGCTGACCCCTTCAGCTGATGCAGGTGGTACTGCTGCTGAATTCCCAGCCACAGACTCACCCTCCGGTTGCTTTCCTCCAGACGTTCCCTTCTTCCCCTTCTCTGGGCATCAATCTCTGATTCTTTCTGAAAGCATTACTTTTGTTGAGAAGAAAATGGATCATTGCTTGTTTTATTTTAACCTTTCCTGTCATTTCCCAGGTCATTTGGTAGTGTGAAATTTTATTTCGTCTGTGTATCCATGTATAAAATTATCCAGCTAAAGGGTGCCATTTTTTTCTATTATGTTCTATCATTACACTTTCCTGTTAAGTACCTTAAAGTCAGTAGAATGTTGCCAGCAAAATACCAGGGACGGTGAATATTGGTGATATTTAGTCTTCCGCTTGACTAAAACCTAGAGGAATTGCGTTCCTAGAAAACTGATAAGAAATCTACTGATTGTCCCCACAATATTGATTTGCATCTGATCAAAAATATTAAACTTCAATTATTACTAATTTTAAAAGGACTTTTTTTTTTTTACAATTTCAGTTTTCCTTAGCAAAAAGTATGAAAAAGGTGAAATTGAGGTGCTAGAAGTCAATTAAAGATAAATAGAATTACAGTTGTTTGATAAAAATATTACACTTATTAATTATTAAAATGACAGGTGCAAACTCTGTTCCCATCAAAGATGATGCTTCAGCTTAATTAATTTTGATTTGTGGAGTATGCTGGTTGCCATTGCTTGAGTGGGTATATATTTGCTTAGCAGTATTATCTCTTCATGCCACTCTGGAGAGCGGTGACCTGAATGGTTTTCCATTGGCACACACAACTTTTTCACCTAATACTGGAAAAAAATTAATCTGAAGGCACCCTTGTGTTTTTAGAGCAACTGTCTTAATCTGCCTCAGAGAGAAAAATCAGTGTATTCGTTATCATATTTGAGCTAGTGTGTGCCAGTAGTTTCCACAGAGCTGGTTTCATGTTGCCTTGATTGCATTTGAATACTACTTGTTCTCCTGAGAGCCTGCTTCGATTGGTTTTATGATAATTCTCAAAGCTTGTACTTGTGGAAGCTGAAATTCAGTGTTGCTGGGGAGGTTGATGCACCCTGTATTTGCCATTAGAGAGCTCCAGTTTATCAAATTGCTTACGAAACACTGTATTGGGAATGAGCTATTTCCCTCAGCTCAGCCCTGCAGTACACAATCCTAAATTTCACAGAATATCTTGCCAAAGTCACCATCAGTCCTGTGTATCAGGCAGCAGAATCTAATTTTGTCTGCAGCTTTTGTATTGCCGATCCCTATCACGTTGCTCAGCACGTAGGGTTTTATTATGTTCCGGGACCAAGCGGGATCCCTCTTGGTTTCTCCTTAGGTTTCAGAAGGATTCATTCTACATGTGGGGTAATACGAGATGAGGCTGAACTGAGATGTATTAGATTACAGAGCTGGAGAGCATCTGAGGGACATGGAGGTGATGAGACACTTGTGTGCTGGTTCTGAATGTTGGTGTTTAGTGTACGAGCTGTGTGGCCACGTTGCCTGTAGCAGATGATGACACAGACTGAGTTTGGCTCAGCAGAAGTGCCTCCTTTCCCCAGAAGTGTTAAGGGGTATTGCTTCGCTGTTTCAACCACAGCTGAAGTGTTGTCCTCTGGGCAGAACGTTGAGGACCATTGCAGTGCTTTGGTATGGAAGGTCACAGAGAGAGAAGTGGCTCTGTCTCTCTTGAGATGTGCATTTTTGTGTGCACACTGGTTGAGTGATTTTATGTTATTGTTATTTGAATGTTTATACTTCCATTTGCTTTCTCATTGCATAAATTAAAGCAAATGAGAAGTCATTGAGTGGTTGAAAGAGAAAAATATCTCTCTGGAGCTGACTGGCTTTACCAGGGCAGAATGAAGGTCAATTTTTTAATCCCATTGTTGAGACTTGTTTGGTAGGACAAGAGGAAATAGCCTCAAGTTGCAGCAGGGGAGGTTTAGGCTGCATATTAGGAAAAATTTCTTCCCTGAAAGGGCTGTCAAACCCAGGAATAGGCTGGCTGGGAAAGCAGTGGAGTCCCCATCCCTGGAGGGTTTTCAAAGCTGTGTAGATGTGGTGCTGAGCAACATTGTGGAGACCTGACAGTGCTGGATTAATGTTTGGACTTTAAAGGTCTTGAATGGTCTTCTATTCTAAATATGCAAATGCTGTTTTTCTTAGAGAGGACCATGATCCACAGACAGCAGATTTTGAGAAGTATCACTTTGTGCTTGCCAGTACTTACACTAGCCATCTCGTCTTGTCCTCCAGCTGCAGGCAGGATAACAGCTTAAATTGATCTGGATCTTAGGCCACATCATTCTCGTGTTTTGAGATTGGGATGCTAGTTTTTCCTCCCTGGAATCCTAGCCATATCAACATATTCTGATATGTATGTGTGTCTGTGTCCCAAGAAGAGGCGTCTTTTCATAGTGGCAGTCCCTGTCTCTGTCTCCAGCCACCTTCTAGACTGGTCTCAGACCATTGCATTTGACTGTGTTGTTCCAAGGTACACTAGCTAGGTAATTCTGGGAGCTTTGGGGATCAAATGAAAGGATGCCGAGAAAAAATCGGAGCTCTTGTAACAATTGCTAGTTACCTGGTCAAGAATGACTTTGGCTGGATGACAATAAAGTGGTGTTCTGCCAGTTCAGAGCAGTGGAAAACAAAGGTTTAAATCTGACAAGTGTCCAGTTCCAATTACAAAGTAAGTGTGCATACAAGGTGGAGGGGAGAGTCATCAGATACCAACTGGGAGGCTAGTGAGCAGCAAGAAATTAGGGAAAAGCATTGGGAGCTTGTCTTTGAGCAGCTACAGGAATAATTGCTGGACTGGGTAGATGACATCAAATGCAGGGCAGTAGATGCTGAATCTGAGTTAAACTCGATCTTTGTAGCATTATAAAACCAAAAGGTTTGTCTCTTTTGTAAGTTGAGGGGTGTGCAGTGCTCTCAGACCCTCACGCTACTGCTGATACATAAACAGAAGTTTAGGTGTAGCATGTTTCCTTTAGTGATCCAGCGTTTTTCTTGAATAAAAAGTTTGACCCAAGCAATTCTACTTTCATCTTTATACATTTAGTTTTTTGCTTTTTTTTTTTTTTACTAGGTGGGGAAAAAAATAATTCTATGAATGGATTAATAATAATGATAGAATAAGGAACAAATAATAGTAATAATTTGCTTTGCTCAAGATGAAGTGGCATTATCCAGAGATGAGTGTTACCTTAGTGCAATCTCTGATGAATTCACAACTTGCTTTTTGGTTGGCTTGAAGTTTTGCTAGTTGACAGGAGTAAGGTACTTCAGGTCTACTTATCCTCCCACCAGACAGCTGACAGCAGCTTTAGCAGGTGCTGAAGATTCTTATCCAAATATCTTCAACTGGAAAGAGAATGACTTCTCCCTTTCCTTCTTCCTACAAGCTCTAAGGGAAGCTTGGAAGGCCCAGAAAAGACCACAGAATACCTAGAGGATTCCACAGTCTAAAGTGTAGTTGGAGATGCACAGAAAAGCATCTGTTAGCTGGGAGAAAAGAAATTTAAAAAAGACTTCTCTCCTTTTGTCCCAAATTAATAATTAGAATTCTCTTCTTTGATCTCATCTGGTAAAAGTTTTTAAATGTGGTTGTCAGTTCAGAGTCTCTCCTTCTTGTATGATTTGCCAGTTATTTAGCTCATCAGTTCTAAGAGTCAAAAATCCAGCTAGGGAGGAGAACCTCACCACGCTTATCTTGCTGGGTGTTTTGGTAACTCTGTTGGGCTCGTGCTGTTGCAGTTGTTTGAATAATAGCATCAGGATGGCTGATCTGGTGCCCCAATTTCTGCCTTTCTCCACTCCAAAGTTAACAACTGGTGCTAAGCTGAGAAAGGAGAGCAGATCTAAGGGCCTGAAGGCAGTGAGGTCACTAGTGCAGGGGGCTGTAATTGCTGCAGTTCAAAATGCTGTCGTTTTGCATGCTAATGGTAATTTGAAGTAGTAGGTTTGCTCCCGGCCAGGGGAAAACTACTTCGGGTGTTGGATAGCAGCTTCTTATCTCCAGATTCACAGATGGGATTGTGCATGTCCCACTTCTGATGGTTAGCATTGAATAGGAAGTTTTGTAATTGATTCTTGGCAGGAGTACTCATTACATTTCTATTGAGATTTATCTCCACAGCTGAGTTTTCCTTTGCTTTTTTTCTCTGCACCATGCAATTAAGTAGATGACCATCCTATGCAGAAGGAAATGCTTCTATTAAAGATGAAAAGAACTGAGAGTGAAGCCAGCCACACACAGCACTAGATTTTAAGCCAGTTTTACTTCAGTTTTTGGAAGAAATGAAAGAAAATGAATGTAAGTTACATATTCCTGGTCTCTGAGATACCGTACACAATGTTTTCAGAAGACAGGAGCTTATAAATGTATTGGATTCTTAGATCAACCTTTTTGACTGGAAAAATACTCTAAAATGAAAAAAAATAAATCTGAGTTTCTAACATTAAGTGATGAGAGCATATCTGTTGCTTTGCTGACAACAGTAAGTATTTCCTGTAGTGTTCTTTATTGCCATTTTAATGGAAGTACTCCCAAAGCTGACTAGACACTGCATTTTGTTTTACAAGAAACTATTCTGAGACATATCCTCTCACCCTGATATATTGGGCAAACTTACCACAACATGTCTGTGAATTTGTATTTTCTTACACTTCTTTGAAAATATAAACATTTGGAAATGAATAAACAAACTTAAATATAATTTTAAATACACTTCTACCCATAGATGACATGTCCCTAATTTTATTACTGAGCAGAAATTTAAAAAAAAATCCAAGAAATTTGACTCAGGAGAATGTTTTCAAGAATGGAAAATGGGAAAGTTTTGGGGCTGTTTTGGAGCTCTGAATTTGTAAATGGTTTTTCTTTCTTTTTTCTTTTTTTTCCCCCCTAAATTCTCATCAACTGGAGCAACTGTAGATAAACAACTCATTCCAAGATGCATTTTGAGCATTTTCTAAATTAAAAAAAAGCCATTGTACTGTTTTTCCTGTGGGACTTGGAGCCCCATCAGTTATCACTGCCTGCCTTTCATATCTTCCCACAATGTATTAAAAGAAGTTTGATGTTCTCTGAAGTTTGGTGCAGAATTGTTGGCTAACAATATAGGAGTGAGTATAACTCAAGCAGATGTTACAAACTTCTGTGATACTACTAAATACTTCTACACAAGTCTTTTTTGATAGCCAGTGATGTGTTTAATCAAAGGTTACACTCATTGCCCATGGAAATCAACTGGTACAAATAAAAGAAGACTATTTTTTTTTTTTCTGATTTTTTTCTTTTTTCATATATATTATCTAGTATTCATACACAACTTTGCAGTTAAAATACTTAATCTGTGCTCTTTAGAAATCCAAACCTGGCAGTGACTCCTATATAATTTGCCAATAGGTGGCAGGAGTGTATTACTAAGGCTTGCAGGTGTAAACTGCAAGTAGCCGCTTATATTCAATTTTGTAAAGGCCCAGCAGAAAGCACTGTCTGCTGTTAGCATTCACCAGTTCCCAGATTGCAACAACCGGCTGAAATTTGCAGTCTGGGCGATGCAAGAATGAAGTTCTTTTGTTACAGAATTGAGAAAAAAAGAGCAAAGTTAAGGCATAATTGCTCTGTGAAACAGGAATGTAGTTAATGTGTGAAAAAGGAGTGAGCTGAGATCAGCCACAACTGCCACACAGTGGTGTGACAAGAAAAGGGACTTTCATATCAATTTATAAATAATATAATTAATGTATTGATATATTATAACTAATTTATGAGTAGTCTTAAAACAAAAAATACCCCAATGAAACCAACAACAAGTTCCAACTGCTTTAATAGAGGCCAGGTCTGAAACTTGCTCAAGGCAATAGAGAAAAAAAAATTTAAATTGTTACAGTCTGGGAATAAATCTCTTCTGAGCACAGGTAGGAGGAGTTTATTAAGAGGAGCTGTGTGACAGAGGAGTGACAGTTTGTGGGGAGAAGGGTGAAAGTGGTGTGGTGATTTCTATGGAATCACAACTGTTGCAGTCCTGCCTCACTTAGCTGCAGACTTGAATGCAGTCTGATGCCTCTCCCATCTCCAACCTTGTCTGCTGGCCCTGAGCAAAACCCACCCTGAAAATTCAGCAGTTAAAGCAGTTCACTCTCTCCTGTCTCTAAACATCAATGCAACAGTGACCTGAAGCTGCTTATATCATATTGACACAGATTTCTATGTTTATATGTAGAATTAAGAAAATACTAATTTATAACTAATAAGCAAAATGTAATATTTGCATTTCCTGCTGTGGTTTTTTGTTTGTTTCCTAGAACTTTCTCAAGTGTTTGGTGGCTGTGTTTTATCCAGATTGGGTAACTTTGTAAATATGATTTGTGGGTTGAAGAGCAGATACAAATTGCCAAAATTTTCATTTGCAATTCTTCACTGTGTATTGTACAAGTGGTCAATTAGATGATTATAGCTATCCATCTGCCTTTGAAGCCTGTGAATTGATTTGTGGTGTAAGAATGTGAACAAAGTGTTTGGGAAATGCCCACATAATGATTTTGAATCTTCCCTGGATGCTCCATTTCTTCACAGACCAGGTAATCACCCTGTATGTGCTGATTTGTAGTGTGTGTGTGTGAGATGGGGGAATTCTGTGAGTTAGAACAACTGCAGGTATATTGTAGCCCATTTTTGTCATATTTATGAACTGACAACCTACTCTTCAACTTGTATGTGTTCTCTTTTTGCTTGTTAGACTGTAGTATCACAGGTAGGATTCAACATCTCATAGTAGTTTCATAGAGGACAGGGAGTTAGTTGCTATTTAAGATTTGATTTTTATTTTAATCACACTTTTTTTTTGGCCTAGACTTCTGCTTTGGATGAAGGTCTTACTGTCCATTCCCTTTACTCAGAACTGGTATTACTGTTTGACTCAATATGAGCTACTCAGTCCATTGGCTACTTGCATGTTGTTGAAGGGTTGGAGGACTTGACATGCATGGGGCTATTCAAGGCCAAGTTGTAGATCTGTATTAGCTACACAACATGCAGAGACTGGATCTTTCTTTGTTTCTGTCTGCATTTCCCATGCCTTTAGGGAGGGATGCAATGTTCTCCAAAGTAACAGCCGATATGACAAGAGGAAACAACCTCAAGTTGCACCTGAAGAGGTTTAGGCTGGATACTAGGGAAAACTTTCATCACTGAAAGGAATGTCAAGGCCTGTCCCAGGCTGCCCAGGGCAGTGGTGGCGTCCCAGTCCCTGGAGGGATTGAAAAGGCATGTAGATGTGGTGCTGAGGGACATGGTTTAGTGGTGACCGTGCAGTACTGGATTAACGATTGTTCTTGGTGATCTTAAAGGTCGTGCAGCCCAAACAGTTCTGTGTTGCTGAAGAAAGGTGTTGCTTAGGTGCTTCCATTCCCTCCCCTATCCTTGTTTCCATCAGGTCATAGAGATTCCAGAGTAATTAAATCACCAAATAATTCATGTCCCAATCTGAAGAAGTGAGTTAGACATACTATCAAGGCTTAACATCTGCCACTGCTCTGTATTGAGCTTCTCTCACAAAATGAGGATGATAGTCTAGAAATAGTGTCTGAAAATATTTCATCAAAGACTGAATATATGAGAGAAAAGAGGCTGGCGAAGAGAGCAGTGGAACCCAACAGGTGTTTGACAGGCCCATGAGTTTGAATTGAGAGGTGTGTTTCAATAGAATTAATCCCTAGTCTTTGCTTTTGTGAGACCAAGAGGTTTTCCACTTCTAATCACAGGACAATGATCTAACTCTTATTTTCTCAGTGCTGCCTTATTAGGTCATCTTTCAGAAGGGAGCGGTATGCTACTTTAAAAACAGATGGTAATGGGTGTGTTCTGGAGGTAGTTTGTCTCCAAATGTTGCTAACATTAGACTGAACTAGAAAAAAATGCCCATAAGGAATTTAGAAACATTTCCTTAATACAGAAAAAATTTCCCTCTCCATGTGGTAGCAATAATAGCACTACAAGGAATATGAATTGCCATCATTCATCTCAGTGGGGTGCTGATTTTTGAAGGCTAAGCACCAAGTTAAATTTTTTTCTACTTTTTGTCAGTTTACCACGAGGATTTTGAGACATGGTTTTGAAAAAGTAAGTATTCGTGAAGTTTTAAACCAAGAAATAATTAAAAAGGGCTTGTTAGAGAACGTTATTCTGGATTTGTGGTCAGTATTTAGTATTAAAGACTTGCAGCTTTTACTCTCCTAGCACCTTGCAGGGGCAAGATAGAGAACTAAATAGTTCTGCAAAGCACTGCTGTTTTCTCTAATGCACCAGATAAAAAACCAACCAACCAACCAACCAACAAAACTCCAAAAAACATTAGTGAGACATTGGTTGGTTAAATTAACACTTTGACCTCTTCAGTTTGGTTGAGTATTTATTTATTGTTATTCAATTTTTGTCCTTGGAAGCTATCTACAATTTTATTTTTTTTTCATTTTTAGGTAAGGTGGTTTTAGCTATAGAATGCACGATTTCCACAGCTGTTACTGTTGAATTAAGAGAACTCTATAATCTGTAGACTCTGACATAATTTATTTTTTTTTTATCAAAAAGCAGCTTATGTCCTTTGATCTCAACAACAGTTAAAACATATCCTGATATGTCCTACGTTTGCAACAACAGCACCTGTTTACATCGAGCCAAAATGTAGTATCTTGGGAGGATTGGATATATAATTGGTGGTAAAACTGTTTGACTTCCTCCTTTTTCCTTGTTCTTCATCATATCTGATGCAGAAAAGTTAAATGGGAATCATAAATTGATTCATTTAATGAAAGAGTAGAAAAATTCCAACTGGTTTATTTCAGTCCTCATCTCAGACAACAGCTTCTCATTAGTGAAGGCACAGAGAAACGGTGCCGTGTGCTGGGGTGGGAGAGATGTTCTTGGTCTGAGCTTCTGCAGGAGGGTAAGATCTGAAAGCAGATGGCTTTGTGCTGCCTAATGAAGGCTGTGCTCCCCTGGGATTTGAGTGATGTGGGGAATTTGTTGGCCAAGCTTGGGCTTTCTTCAGTGGGCAAAGTAGATGAATCTCACTTCCCAGTGATCTTCCAGTCATACCTGATTGGATGTCCTTTCTAAGGGGCCATGTGCCTCCAGAAGAGAATTCAAACCTCGGTGTTGGCTGTGTTGGGGATTATAGCTGGGCTTTTGTAATTTGCAGTGGACAGAAAGAAATTGGGGACCTTCTATTTCCCATCTAGTCAGCACTTAAAACTATAGATCTAGACATAATGGCAAGTTGGTGTTTTGAATGATATCGCTAAATGTACTTTTCTTTGACTTTTCCAACCTGTCTATCCACTTTGCTGTTTTTCTGGATAAGAGGTTAATGTAGTTTCATAATAGAAGCCAAAATATGAAATATTCCTTCTCTTAATGATACTGAAACTTCGTGCTGGTGCATTTTACTGGACCTCTTGCAATTTAACTGCTGTTGTTACGTGTGAGCTTGACCCCTACCTGTTGCTGCTTGATGTAGTGGTGGTGACCTCAACAACTGAGTTGTCAGTTAATACCACCCAAATCCCTGGCCCATAGATCAAGCCCAGTCATGCAGTGGAAGAACACTGACATGAGCCCTGAACTATAGGTTTGGCCTGCAGATGGTAAAGGAAGTAGTAACACGCTCCCAGAAAAATCAATTCCTGAGAGACAAAACATCCACAATCTTGTGCCAGTCAGGTTCCTCACGACACCAGTTAGTCCAGCACCTACCACAGGGCATGGGCTGATCTGCACAGGAAGCAGCTCCCTGCAAGAGAAGTGACATGACATGACCCGGTGCCTGGAAAAACAAAACGAAGCAGGGATTTTATTTGTCTAGGCTAAACCTCCTGCTGCCAGTTGATGGGCTTTTTAACTTGCTGTGCTACCTGTCAGTCTCTGAACAGATGCACAGCCTTCAGGCTCTTGGAGCTTGCCAGCAACTGGCATCCTGCTGGGAACCGTAGGAGGACTTTCAGTATGAAGCAGGACAACCTAATAATAGTGCAAGAATACACTGGAACCAGTGCTCGCACAAAGAAGCAGAAAAGGGTAACGTGATTCTGCTTCTTAATTTTTATTGTTTTGTTTGTTTTTTTTTTAGCCAGCAGAAGGGTGTATGGGAGGAAACTTTAGGCCATTGCCTTGTGTGTTTGCCTGGCAGCAGAATGCTGAATACCTTGACTAGAATAACCGGGTATTTTGTTTTCCTCAAAGCTTAAATAATCCATAGATATGTAAAAATAAATTTAAAAAAAAAAAAAAAGCAAGCTACTTGGGCTGTTCAAAATTTCCTAGATCTAATTTACTATTTGAGTAAAAACAGAGGAACAAAAAAGTATATTTATAGGAAACATGCATTTTTATTTTTCTTGATATTATAACTGTGTGTTTCATAGTTCCTTACCTTAAATGTTTCTAAGGGTTCAGCTCAATTGCCCAAGTGTTATTTGAATATCTGCATGGGACTGACAGATTGAGAGCAACAGAGATCTGGAACTGGCCACACAGAAGGTGATGGAGTCTTCCTCTGGAGAGATTCCAAACCCCCCAGACACCATCCTGGGCAACCAGCTCTAGGTGACCCTGCTTTAGCAGCAGGGTTGGACTAGATGATCCCCAAAGGTCCCTTCCAACCCCCACCATGCTGTGATTCTCTGATATGATGTGAAGCTATTGAGAGACCATTTCTGATGCTTCCACAGGAGGCCCACATCTGTGATACCATAGGATATCTGATGTAACAATAAAGGTGCATCTTTCAGCAGCTGAACCGAGCCCCTGGTGATCCCTAATGAGAGCTGGATAGAGCGGTGGAGGCTGGGACACTGGGCTGAGAAGCATCCTTCTGATGGATGTGCTTGGTAGATGTAGTGAGCAAATAGGGTTGGGTTTTGCTTCTTTTTTTGTTCAGGATACGGCTGGGGAGTACAGCTGCTCTAGACTTGTAATTTTTTTTTTCCCAAAAATGACTTCTTTTTAGGAAAGAAAAAAAAAAAAATGTTGAGATTAGAACTGACAACACATGAGAAAATAGAAATCATTGTTAATATAAGCGTAAGAACATTTTAATTTTGGCATTTCAAGGAATAATTGGAATTCTTGATCAGAAACACCATCTGCCAAGGCAGAATTTCCTTCAGCTGGTTACAGTGAATAAAGCAATGGTAAATTCTTCTTTATATTTATTTCTGGTTCTGGAAAGTCACCCACAAATTATTCATTTGTCACAATTATTCATAAATCCCTCTAAGCCGTTCCTGCTCCTTTTTACCTTCTAGCATTCGCTGTATTAGGAAAGAACTAGAGCAAATATATTTCCTAGAACTGGGGGACATGTCCTGTCTCCTGTGAGGCAGAGTGGAAGGGGTGATGAAAATACAACTTTGGAGAGAGGTGCACTGAGATAAAATCCCAAAATGACTTTTTTTTTTTTTTTGGAAAAAAGAAGTCCCTGCTGACTGATTTCTAGGAGGGCCAACTTTCAGTGGAGACAAATTGTTTGGGAAAAGGTAAGTAACAGTATCGATAGGTAGTGTGTTGGATTGGAGCTTTCTCCTTTTGGGAATTTTTGTCAGGATTTGATAAAAATTTATGGGGAAGATATCCCAAAAGAAATTAGGTGCTGACACTGTTGTTCTTAACTTTCAACACATGCATGTTCCCATCTTCCTTGATGGGAGCTAGGTATTCCTAGAGGCTCAAACACCAGTTTTGTGCTGCTATTAGAAAAAAAGACTATTTTATTTTTTTAAAAGTTAATGCTGCGACTTTCTGCAGCTTTCTCTGTGACCAGAGGATTGAATTTGGTTAAAAATATCCCCCCATATGCTTGGGGGGAAGGGGAACCATAATCTCTCCACTATTTTCAAAGTAAATTAATTTTTTAATTAACAGAAATATGCTTGAGAACATAAAACATTCATTTGTGGAATTCGGTCTGTTTCTAGTTATTGCTGGATTAGTTTGGCATGTCATATTTTTTAAAATGGAAAATGACATTCTTATGCAGAATGATAAATTGTTTAACTTCCATAGAAGTCTTTAAATGAATTCTTTTTACTTTAGATTTTGTTGTGTTCAGTTGTGTTCAGACATGCACCATATCTACCATTTTGATTAAAAAGTATAATTACTTTGAAATATGGTTTCATTATGGTTTTCAGTGCTCGATTCGAAATAACTTATAATTTGCATCAATTTCTTCAGCATTTTTCTTAAATGGCATTTGTTTGACTCCTGCAAAATAATCAGGCACAATCTCAATAAAAGGAATGTGCAAGCACATGCTCATTGTGTGAAGCTGAAACAACAGAAAAGTATTTAGTGATGTTTTAGTTCACTTGTAAATTGAAAGAATAATGGAAATGTTTTCCAATTTACAAATGTTCACAGATTTTTTTTTTCCTAGGATTTCCTTTATATGTTGTTACTAGGGTAGAATAAATGGTTTAGCTGATGCTACCGAAATTAATGTCAAAACTAATTGACCTTCATAGGCAGATAATTTTATGCTTCTTTGAATGTGATCTGTAGGATCACCTCATGGATATTGCACTCATTTCACTTTTCAGAAATTACTTTTCTGTATAACAACCTCTTAGAGTGACTTCACAGAAGAAAGAGGACAATAATGGTACTCTTAACATTTCCAACATTTTTTTTGTTGCTGAGTAGTCATTGAGCTGCATTGAAACAGCTCATGTGGCAAAGAAAAAAGTGGGAAGCTTCCACTTGAAATGAGGTTTGTAGAAAGTGAACTTATATAAGAAGTGTTATTTTTAGAGGGATTTTGGTTTGTTGAGTATTTGAGGTATTTTGTCAAGTTTGATTTCTTTGCTTTACATTTGCACATGGAGGGAAAAAGTATCTTGCATGGAAGTTCAAAGCGGAAAACAAAAAAATAGAGAGTACATCTTGAAATAAACTCATGGTCAATAAGACAAAAAATAAACTAAAAAAATTTGGGAAGATGTAATTTTCTATTAGTAACCCTTTAATTTATAAATTCCTTTGAAAATGTCAGTGGCACTGTGCTGTTGTAAACATGCATCACCAAAATCTTAC
>NW_008620937.1:0-2748 GCF_000691845.1 Merops nubicus | reverse complement strand
GTCAGCAGGATAGCTCAGTGCCACGGTAAGAGGGCACAAAGCTATGGCTTGTTTTGTCTGAGCGCCACGTGATGAAGAGCCCTCAGCCACATGCCCTGCCCTGACTGACACCATGATTTGTGCTCTACTCGAGTTAGCAATTTGAAAAACAAGTACAGTGATGATGCTGTAGTAAAAAAAAAGACCCAACCAACACAATGCTGTTGCTTTTAATGAAAGATGCTTAAATTATAGCAGAGCCATTCCGTTATTGCCTTTGCAGTGTCATATTTATCACATCAGCTTTATGGCTTTGTAATTAAGGATTCATTGCGGTTTCCACTGTACATCCAGTGACTCAGGAGTTCATAATTCAGTCCGCTTAATTTGTAGTGTGCTGAAACTTGGCAAATAAATTGTCACTCTGTATGCAAATTGTCATGGAGTTTTTTAATGGCTTCAACTGATTAAGCCTTTTTAAGCTATGGTGATGAAAAGACTCACAAAAGGCCAGATCTAAAAAGGACATAGGTGACAAAAATTCCTCAGTCTGACAAAAGACAGAAAATTAAACCAGTGGAACTGAGTATCAACCTGAGCCACCAGATGGGACACGGCTTGTCTCCAGAAATTACTTTCCCCCCACCCCCCCAATAGTTACCTCTGCTTCAGAAATGTGTAGGACTGTGTGTCTTTGTGCAGTAGCACCTGGGTCTCTGAAGGACTGGAGCTGAGACTCATGCTTAGAGTAGGGCTTATCTGCATGAACAGGACTCCAGAGGAAAATGCTATGAGTACTTTACTGGAACAGGCATATTTTTATTATAAAGGGAAGGTCTGGTTTGAATCTCTGTTTCTAGTCTGAGGGATGGGACCATATTCTTGCTGTTTTAGAAGAGTTTTTTTTTCCCCAACATTGGATGCCATTAAGATTTAGCTGGACATAGTCCTGGGCTGTCTTATCTAGACCATGCGTTTCCTTAGAAAGGTGGGACTAGATGATCCTTCAGGTGCCTTCCAGCCTGGTTTTCTATGATTCTATGAAAAGTATTTAATTATTGGGCTGTAGATGATACTGGTACAGATATATGGAAGTTCCTTACATATCTGATGTTGAAACTGTGCACTGTCTATGGGAGTTGATTAGATCAGGAGGAGACAAAGAGAGAGAGCCTGATTTGGTCATCTAGTAGTCAGGGACACAGCATATAGCTGGGTGGGGAAGTCAAGGCTTTCACAGTTGCCTGTGGTACACCACTGAATTTTCTTTTAAGGACTTAATATGTATAGGTAATCTAGATTTACATTTTTCATGTGATTAATGTGATTGCCAAATATCTCCTTGTGCAGTCAGGAGCCCTGATAAACTTTCTTTAACCTCTTGTCATACAAAAAGTTCAGAGCACAAAGAAGAACGTTGCATATCTCTGCCTGCCAAACCTATCCTTGGCAAGCTGTCCCTTGAACAATTCTGATTTGTTTCCATTTAATTAATGAAGACTTTCTTGCCTTGTGATTATTGTCCTTGCCTGAAGTTGTTCCCATTATAGAGATGAATAAATAGTTCTTGACATTAGTTTCTACCTGCTTTGTAATTTGTTACACCATCAAGGACCTGTAGCTTGTCCTTGCTTTTAGTCCTTACTAATTCTGCTTCATTTTGTTTCTGAGTTTGTCTTTTACGTGATTTCTGGTTTGTCCTTGACAGTTAAAAGACCAAATCTTGTCACTGGTGTTCTTCTACTTCTATTACAAATATCTTTCTTTTTTTCCCCTTTGTCATTAAATATATTTCTTTGGTTGAGGGAGGAGGTCTCTGCTTTCCTCATTCTAGCACCTTTTTCAGGAACTGCTTATGCTACATAAACATGTGAAAGGAGGAGCATAAATTATCACTGACATTTTCTGAATACAAGGAAGGAATCTTCTACTCATTTTCCCATTTTGCTGTGAATTTTGTATCTGTTTGCACCTTCACTGTGTTTGTGCAGTTTGAATGTTTTCAGTGAAGTTAGAGTGTAACGGTTTTGGCAAGTGGAGAGCCCGAATATGGAATGAGCAGGCTTCAAACCTAGCATGTGATTTATTCGACTCCTAAGAATGAGTAGTAACAGAGTAGAGGGACTTCTGCCTTGGCTGGGGCCCATTCCTGGGCTTTGTTCAGTGAGTGGCTGCCAACAGCAAGCAGCACTGTGCAGTATTTTCCATTTTTAAATGATCAATAAATGACTGACACATTCAACAGATAGTTTATTAGAACCTGCTGGTTTCATTGTGAATAACCTCCAACTTAATGCCTTCCTGGCATTTGGAGTACTGGCTAGCAAAAAAATCATTGCTTTGCCATGTGCCATACTCTCCTGTGAACTGCACAGGTACAAGACTGTCCTGTAAAAGCCATTATCCCCAAGACAATACAAATTAGCCACCTTTTTGGTACCTGGTGCTTTCAGCTGTAAGTCACCATAAGTTCCTTGTGTAAAAGATAGCTCTCTGTCTGGATGCCTTATTCTAAGGGTAACGTATCCCACGTTTACCTCTCCAGTTGTGCTGCATCTTCCTAAGCAAATTGTCAGCATGGCTGCTCTCAGTGTGCTGCCATAAGTGATGGATGAGTACGACGTTCTCTGGGGTTGAGTGCAATGCAAGTTCAGCCCTTCTGGACTTGTTTGAGGGTCCCTTTGGAAACTATGGAGATGTTACTGAAGAGGGTGATACAAACACCAAAACCCCACCCCAGTATTCATAGAATCATAGAATCAGTTAGGT
>NW_008620936.1:2165-3751 GCF_000691845.1 Merops nubicus | reverse complement strand
TAGGGGGTGGAAATGGGGCTCTGGGGGTGTTAGGAGAGGGATTAGGGAGTGGAAATGAGGGTCTGGGGGTGCAGGAGGGGTGGTGGCCCATGTTTAGGAGCTGGAACTGGGGTGGAGAGGGGTCTGGGGGTGCAGTGGTAACGGGGGACAAGGTGGATCTGGGGTTCTAGGATGGGGGTGTGTGAGGGTTTAGGGGGGTCAGGGCTTGGAAATGGGGGGCAGGGGGTGCCTGGAGGGGGTTGAAAACAGGTCCCTGTCGTTTCCCCCCCCACCCCAGGAGAACTATGATGACCCCCACAAGACCCCGGCGTCCCCCGTGGTGCACATCCGGGGGCTGATCGACGGCGTGATGGAGGCCGACCTCGTGGAGGTCCTGCAGGAGTTTGGCCCCATCAGGTGAGCTCACGGGGGTGGCATCGTGGTCATGGTGACAGTGGTGGCCCCGATGGTGGTGGCACCATGGTGACCTTGATGGTGGTGGTTTTCTGGTGATGGTGGTGGCACCACGGTGACCCTCACGTTGGTGGTGGCACCATGGTGATCCTCATGGTGGTGGTGGCACCACGTCGACCCTCACGTTGGTGGTTTGGTGGTGGTGGTGGCACCATGGGGATCCTCCTGGTGGTGGTGGTGAAAACATGGTAACTCTGGTGGTGGTTGTTTGGTGATGGTGACAGCAGTGTGGTGACCATGATAGTGGTGGATCTGTGGTGACAGTTATGGCATCACGGTGACCCTGGTGGTGGGGGTCTTGTGGTGAAGGTGGTGGCATCGTGTTGACCCTGCTGGTGGTGGGATGTTGATGACCTTGGTGGTGGTGGGATCATGATGACCTTGATGGTGGTGGCATCATGGTGACCCTGATGGTGGTGGGTCTGTGGTGATGGTGGGGTCACGATGACCTTGATGGTGGTGGTATCATGGTGACCCTGATGGTGGTGGGTCTGTGGTGATGGTGGGGTCACGATGACCTTGATGGTGGTGGTATCATGGTGACCCTGATGGTGGTGGGTCTGTGGTGATGGTGGGGTCACGATGACCTTGATGGTGGTGGTATCATGGTGACCCTGATGGTGGTGGGTCTGTGGTGGTGGTGGTGGTGGTGGGATCACAATCACCTCAATGGTGGTGACTCGAGGGTGGTTTCATGATGAGGGTGGTGGGATCACAATGACCTCGATGCTGGTGGGTCTGTGGTGGTGGTGGGATCCCAATAACCTCGCTGGTGGTGGCATCACGCGGACCTTGATGGTAGTGGGATCACAATGACCTTGATGGTGATGCATCTGTGGTGGTGGCCTCATGGTGACCCTGCTGGTGGTGGTTCTGTGGTGGTGATGGTGGTGGGATCACAATGACCTTGATGGTGATGCATCTGTGGTGGTGGCCTCATGGTGACCCTGCTGGTGGTGGTTCTGTGGTGGTGATGGTGGTGGGATCACAATGACCTTGATGGTGATGCATCTGTGGTGGTGGCATCATGACGACCTCGATGGTGGTGGGTCTGTGGTGGTGGCCTTGTGATGACCCTGCTGGTGATGGTTCTGTGGTGGTGATGGTGGGCGGATCCCCGCGGACCTGGGCGG
>NW_008620936.1:0-2043 GCF_000691845.1 Merops nubicus | reverse complement strand
GGTGGTGTGATCCCGATGACCCTGATGGTGGTGGGATCATGATGACCTCAATGGTGGTGGCTCTGTGGTGGTGATGGTGGTGGGATCCCGATGACCATCATGGTGGTGGCTCTGTGGTGATGATGGTGGTGGGATCCCGATGACCATCGTGGTGGTGGGGTCACGACGCCCTCACCGGCGCTCACTCTGGCGTCGTCTCCTCGGTGATCCCACCACGTCTCCTCTCTCCCAGCTACGCCGTGGTGATGCCCAAGAAGAGACAAGCCCTGGTGGAGTTCAAGGACATCCTGAGCGCCTGCAGCGCCGTCAACTACGCCGCCGACAACCAGATCTACATCGCCGGGCACCCCGCCTTCGTCAACTACTCCACCAGCCCGGCGCTCACTCTGGCGTCGTCTCCTCGGTGATCCCACCACGTCTCCTCTCTCCCAGCTACGCCGTGGTGATGCCCAAGAAGAGACAAGCCCTGGTGGAGTTCAAGGACATCCTGAGCGCCTGCAGCGCCGTCAACTACGCCGCCGACAACCAGATCTACATCGCCGGGCACCCCGCCTTCGTCAACTACTCCACCAGCCAGAAGATCTCCCGCCCTGGGGACACGGATGACTCCAGGGGCGTCAACAACGTCCTGCTCTTCACCATCCTCAACCCCATCTACTCCATCACCACGGTGGGTGGTGGGTTGGGGGAGGGTTAATGGGGTTTTTTTTTGGGGGGTTCTTGATGTTTTCGTGGTTCTCTTGCCCTCAGGATGTGCTCTACACCATCTGCAACCCTTGTGGTCCCGTGCAGAGGATTGTGATCTTCAGGAAAAACGGTGTCCAGGCCATGGTGGAATATCCTTCTGGGAGTCCATGAGGTCTCCAAGCTGGCCCTGAGGTCCCCAGAGCTACTGTTGAGTTCCCTAAGACCATCTTCGGCGTCCCCAAACCACACTTGAGTCTCCCAGTGCATCTCTTGAGGTCCCCCAAATGATTTTCAAGGTCCCCAAATCACCTTTGATGTTCTCCAGCATGTTTCTGAGGTCCCCAGAGCCACCCTTAGGGTCACCAGGGCCATCATCAAGGTCCCCAAACCACCCCTGTTGGTCTTCAGCACATTTCTGAGGTCCTCAAAACCATCTTTGAGGTCCCCAAACCATCTTTGGTGGTCTCCAATGCATATCTGAGGTCTCTGAAGCTGCCCTTGAGGTCCCCAAGACTATCTTCAAGGTCCCCAAACCACTGCTGATATTCTTCAACACATTTCTGAGGTCCCCAAAGCTACTCTTGAAGTCTTCAAGTCCATCATCAAGGTCCCCAAACCACTTTTCATGTCCTCTGATGCATCTCTGAGGTCCATAAAACCATTCTTGAGATCACTCAGACCATCTTCAAGGTCTGCAAACCACTTTAGGTGTTATCCAACACATCTCTGATGTCCCTACAGCCACCCCTGAGGTCCCCAAACCACCTTTGATGTCCCCCAATACATCTCTCAGGTGCCCAGGACCATCTTCAAGGTCCCCATATTGCTGCTGATGTCCTCTAATGCATCTCTGAGGTCCCTAAAGCCACCTTTGAGGTCCTTAAGACCATCTTCAATGTCCCCAAATCACCACTGAAGTTCTCCAGCACATCTCTGAGGTCCCCAAGACCATCTCCAAGGTCTCCAAACCACCTTTGATGTTCTCCAATACATTTTTAAGGTCCCTAAAACTATACTTGAGACCACCAAGACCATCTTCAGTGTCCCCAAACCTCCTTTGCTGTCATCCCAACTCATCTCTGACATCCCTAAAGCCAACCTTGAGGTCCCCAAGCCCATCTTCAAGGTCCCCAAACTGCTTTTGATGTCCTCCAACTCATCTCAACGTCCCTAAAGCCAACCTTGAGGTCCCCAAACCACCTTTGATGTCCTCCAATGCATCTCTGAGGTCCCTAAAGCCAACTTTGAGGCCCCCAAAACCCTCTTCAAGCTCCCCAGAGCACCTCTGATGTTCTCCAACCCATCTCTGAGGTCCCTGAGACCACCTCCAGCCTCCCCAAACCACCTCTGCCAGCT
>NW_008620935.1:16166-21798 GCF_000691845.1 Merops nubicus | reverse complement strand
CTGCAAAATGCCGGTGCTGCGGGCGGGCTCCTGCCGTAGCGGGTCTCCAGGCCCACAGGGTTACCCGGCGCACTGGGGCACTGCTGTTGGAATCATTTTAGTTTTTAATTTAGTTAGAATCATAGAATCAATAAAGTTGGGAAACCTCTGAGATCATCAAGCCCAACCCTATGTCCCAAAGTGCCACATCTTAAATCGAAAGGAATTTAGGATTGCGTTGTACGTCTACGTGAGGTAAAGCAAACTCGCTTCACCCAAATAAACTGAGGAGGTGACGGTGTGAGGCATAAAGAGATTGTCCGCGGAGCACTTGGTGTTAGAGAGGGAAGTTGTATGAGCTGCCCCAAACTCGGCTGCTGTGGAGAATCTGCCCCCAACCTTTTGCAGCACTCACACCAAATGTTTGTGCAACACCCAAGACAGGAGCAGCGACTAGCCTTTGCTGCTCATCTGTCCATGCAACATTTCTAAAGAAGTTGGAACATGCAGCCGAACTGAGGTTACACGTCAGCTTGACAGAAGGTGTAACTGTCAGCCAATGTGACAATGTGTAGCAAACCTGTCGACCAGCATGGCAGTGTGTAGTAAATGTCCCCAAAATGCATTGTTAAACATATAATAAATGCAGCAGACCTTTCTGACTGAAAATTATTACTGTAGAAAATCCATGTTGCAGATATTAAATTGATTACAAACTAGCTAGTTTATAGACGTAAGCAATTCATTGTAAGTAGATTGAAATATTTTGAGCAAAGGCACACAAGTTTTTGGTCCAGTATCCCTCAATGTACTAATGCTTGGGAATAAAATGCAAAATTATTGCCGGTAAAAGTAGTAGATTGCGAATTGAGAAGGAGAGATCACATGATGAGTGTTACCTAGATCATGCTGTACACAATAATCTTTTTATCTCTTTATCTAAGGAAATGAGGCTTAAGCAATTGCAGCATTGGGTGTTTCCTTTTCCACGCGTCCTTCAAGGACTTTTGAACATGCTGGCCTACTTAATCATATCTGCAAATATGTACGAATTTTGGAAGGTTACATTAGTACAACTTTAGGGGGAAAAAAAAAGCAGTTACACACAAGAGAAGAGAAGGCAGGCAGAGCACAGGTGTTAATGCAGCTGGCCAGCCAGCACACCGTTCTATTTTCTGCTTGGTCAGAAGCACAGCTCTGGCTTTGGGCGTGTGAGTTCCGTGCACAGAGCGTGTATCGTAGCATACAAGGGAGCGTGTGAGACTTTGGGTTACATTATGCACCAGAGACACAAACCTTCAAGAAACAATGTTTGGAGAAGTTCCTGGCTTACAGAGGACATTGTTAATATGAGCAACGTCCTATTTCCAGGCCTAAAGCATGAAGCTGTACAGAATTGAGATTATTCTGCCAGCAATTCACGTCTGAGTAATAACAGAGGATTAATGTTCCCACCTGTTACACCTCCCTTCTGCTGGAAGTTACCACTCCCATCCGGTAGAAATAACAAGAGGGAACATGTCTGTTCTTCACCTTCCAGGGCTTCAAAATATAAACGTATGTAGAATTTCATGGTCGTTTGAGTTAATATTCTGTTTGTGAACTAGACTATCTTCAGAGCAGGTATGCTGCCAATATCGCTGACTCTGCTTCATGGGCAATAACTTCTTCTAGGAGAGAGGGGCAAAGAGCAAGGGATGTTGATCCAACGTGAATAAGCAGAGCTTGAGAGGCAACATGGACAGCCAATTTTTGGCAGTGACATACAATTCTACAAGTAAATCCCTGATAATGTGATTAAAATATTGAATTTTTCATGGAGAAGTTTAAGGGGAAACTTGGTCATTTTCTACAAAAATTTACATGCAGAGAAGGATTCAGGGGATAGATTGTTCATTAATGTAACAGAAAAAGACACCATGAGATCCAATGACTGGAAACTAAAGGTAGACAAGTTCAGGCCAGAGCTAAGGTTTGACTCCCAAGACTATCAAAGCATTGGAACTGCTTCCTTGGAGGTTGAACTAATGTTCATCCATCATGTGAAGTATTTAAATCAAAACTAAGAACAAATTAAAAATGGCTATGATGAGTCGGATCAGAGGCCCCTCTGGCCCAATGATTTCTAGAAGTGGCCGGTGAGGAAAGGCAGCTCAATAGGGGATGAAATGGGGATCCCAGGAGTTGTTGGACTCCTTTCCATTCCCTTTGGCATGCTACATCAGGTCGTCCCTTTACTGAACACCACCACTGAGCAGCACTCACTTCTTACTAGAGCTCATGAATCCTAACCTGGTGTGTTCTTGGAGAAAAGCAATTCCAAAACTCAGCATCCATCTTTATGTCTTTTTAACTTATGATGTATACTGTAAGCAGAAATTTTAGTTAATCCAAAAATCCATGACAATTTCTGCCCTGTTCTATATAGAAGATCGTGTTGGTGATGCCTGTTTTCTTCTTGTCCTGAAATTATTGAGCAAAATTTGTTTGCAGCAAAGTTGATAATAAAGACAAAACTAATTTACTTCCATGGAATATTGCACTCTCTAATCCTGAACCCAAAGCAGTGACTTTAAACTATTTGTTTAACATGCTGGTGCCCTATCAGCATGCCCATGTTTCAGAGGGGTCAGGAAGAGAAATAGAGAGAAAAAGCATCAGAGAGGTAACTGAAGTACTCCACTTGCTGTGCCTTCACCATATCAAGAACAACATTGCACGTCCACTTCCAGGTAAGTCTGGCTTTCCTGAAGACTCTGTTGTAGGTAACAAACCAACTGGTTATCTTTCTATCACATTCTCAGGAGAAATCTATCATCAGCAATTTATCAATGATTAGCAAAATTTTGCCTTTAGCAAATTCCATCAGCTGAGTACCAATGCATCAATGTAAGCATGACACTATATACAAATTACATAAATAATAAGGATGTCTATATTCACTGAGTCATGGAGGCTGTTTAATAGAAGAACCAGCCTGTTCCTCAGAAATGCGAGTCCATAGATAAATTACTCTAAGGTTGATTTTCTTTTTTAAGGGAAAAAATTGTATCTGCAGCCAGTGTACACCCCAGAACACTTACACTGAAGACTGGATTAATTGATGCCATTTGATGATCTACAAAGTACGCAGGGAGAAGAAACTGGACGGACAATAAGAGTAAACAGAAGCTGAAGAAGTTTCTTCAGTGCACAGGAAGTGTCTTAATCCTTTGGTTCTTCATAATGATTGATTCCTGCCTGCAAGGACATTTTGTTCATGAAGACGACTTTTAAACACAAATCGTTGTACCCAAATGTTGCTGTCAGGAACCAGGGGAGAGGTGGAGAAAGAGTTGCCTAATGTTACCCCTATGTGTGATACAAAAGCACCTGAGAATTTGGGTATTTATGCAATCATATCTTTACCTGCATTTTTTTTTTCTTGGTATGTATTTCAGCGCTTTTTCCAGACACTAGAGAAATATGTGCAAAAAGTATAGCTCTTCTAAAACGAAAGGAAACTGGTTTAAAACATGCTGCTTGCAAGCACTTGTGATGTTTTAGGAAGGTGCAGCATGACAGTATTAAGCAAAACTAAAACATAGTAAATACTGAAGGGGTAAGGGGAGTTTTCTCCCTTTCCTGAAATATATTGTAATTCTTCCAAGTTATCACCAGGTGGCAATATCATGACCTTAAAAGTCCCGTTTTTCTGAAGTAGGGAATATTTAGACACGAGGAAGTGATGTGTCTTTGTGCTGCAATCGTTCCAGGAAACAGTTAGATTACAGTCCCCAAGGTTCAGATTTACGTCTTACTTTGTCTTTTGTGTACAGAGCTATAGCCAGTATTGAAATATTAAACGTTAAACCTCCAAGTTTCCATTTAAATTGTATCATTTAACTCTGCCTTTTTTTTATACCCCTCCTTTTTTTTTCAAGAATTCGGGTTGTCAAGAGTTCATGATGAAGAACTGGTTTTTGCCTCTCTTACTTGTCTCTGTTCTGTTTATGAACAGCTCAGAAGTGCAGGGAAGAAAATGGAAAGGTGAAGGTACAACACAAAACCTGGAAAGTATTGTCATTGGAAGATGCTATGATTATATTAGAATTGTGAATCCTGCTGTTGGGTAAGTTTTACTTGTTTCTGGATTTATTTTTATCTTCTGTACAAAATGGTTGTTAATTAGAAGCCTGATGTTTTGCTCTGAGCCACAAAAGTGATCCTACAGCCTTGTAGCTGTCTAGAAACAAACAAACAAAAAAAACCATAAATGGATGTTGTATTAATAAAGGTATTATAAGTAAGGCAAGAATTTTAAACCTTCAACTTCTTATTTCACATTTCTCTCCTTTAGTGCCACAGTGTTCTGTAAGGAGAACACTGCACAGAAATGGTGGGTATGGTATTTCTGAAGTACCACATCTGACAGTGCTCCTGGGAAGACCAGCTTTGCTTTGCATGCCTTGTGTGCCAGGTCATGCAAAAAGGCATGCACCACACTTTATAGCAATGCTGTGGCACTGAAACTGACTGTTTAGCTCAGTCACCTGAAAAACCAAGTAGTAATCAACTTGTATCATTACTTGAATAATCAACCGAAGCATGATTACCAGTGAGCATTCATTGTGTTAAATACACAGAACTGGAAAGGAGTCACACAGTTAGCTAAAATGACTGCTTTTTCTGTCCTCCTTACATTGTTTGGTAAAAAGGAAGAAAACAAGGACAGCCTCGTGGCGTTCAGTCCTTTGTTCTGCCACTAAAATTTTTCATGATAGTTTGAAGAGATATTTACAGAGGGGCAGTGGCTGTGTTCCTGCAGCACTGAATCGTATTCTTAAAGGGGGTTAGACTGTGTTGCATAAGAGTAGCAAATATTACCACCTTCCCCCAACCTCCTGTTCTCAGTTCCTGCTGCAAAAGAGGAAGATACAGCAGTGAAAACAGGTTCATAGGTTTTAACAAAGGCAGAACAACATATTTCTTCTTAATAACATTCTTAACTTACAGAAAGTGTTCAAGTTTTGGTTCAAGTTCCCCATGAAAGAAAAAAATCATCCTAATGTCAGTAACATGGTACTAAAATTTCAGCTGAACAGTTCAAGTTTGGCAATTTTATAAACACCTCACAATGGAAGGCATCAGTAAAGTTTAACTATAGATGTCTACACACCTACACTTTAATAAATATATTAAACTACAAAAACTTGCCAGTTAATAGTTGTGTAGGTATATGAAGTCTGGTCTTGTAGTAGGCTCTAGACAAGTAGAGTTCCTGTTGGAGATAACAGATGTTACTTCATTTATATCTGAAGCAGGGCATGACTAATAATACTGACTACACTAAGCTGAGCAACATGAAGGATTATTACTCTGGAAATGTTAACTTTATAGTTAACTGATTGGGGCTTTTAGAAATGCAAATACAATATTCTGGAAAGTATTTTTGTACGCCTCATGTTTATGACAGTTTTGTGGTCTAATTAATTCCTGTGACATTTTCACAATATAAATTTAAAACTGAGACATCTGAACGCATTCATTAAAGTATTCATGCTCAGAAGAGCAAGGCACCAAGACACCAGGCTGGACATTAGGACTGCTTTCCTGAATTAAGGCCCAAAATGACATTATAAAAAGAAGAGCTGCACAATTAATTCCATCTTAT
>NW_008620935.1:0-16135 GCF_000691845.1 Merops nubicus | reverse complement strand
CTTTCCCTTAGGTCTATAAGCAAATAGTGTAATCTGAGCAAAATGGAAGCTTCATATTGCACAAGTGCAAAACAGATATTCTAATTATTTATAACCCTTTCTGTTCATTGTTTGCTTCTTAATTGCACCCAGGCGAGCTTTTACAGAGGCATAGCCACCTGGATAGGTTTTGCTTCTGAATTTATATACAAACTGAATAATTGTTTTAAAATACTTTGCTAACAGAAAATAAGCTAGCAAAGCATGTCTTTACATTGCAACATAGTTAAAACATAAAAGATGTTTGTAGAAACATAAAAAATCCTTTACATTAAAACAGAATATGAAAAGTAACACTTAAAGAGGCATTTCACAAAATGTAGGAGGCAGAGATTTGGATTAAAATAATATTTGAAATTTTTTAACAGGAGTATGCTATAGAACATAAATGTTCCTGCAGTGCATTTCCCCTGTATTTCTTGATTTGCAGTACAGAATGGAAGTTTTGAAAACTTTTTTTTTTTGTAACTGACTGAAACAAATCTGACTTATTAGTGTCTACTGTGATCAGAAGGAATTGTCCTGAACCACAGTCCGTCCCCACCCTGTCGTTTTGAAAAGGGTAAGGGTTTTTTTGCCAGCTAAGCAATTTTGAGTAACAGAGCAGAATAATCCTTTTGATTTACAAGCTGTTCAAACTTGGATGAGAAGACATGAAGGAAAAAAAAGCAGTATGTAAATTAACCAGAAAATTCAACTGTGCAGAAAGATGTGAAGGGTTGAATTGATCGTAATTTACAAGTACTAACATGAATAAGTGAGTGCTTACAGCAGACAGCTTTTTAGCAGAATGAGACATAAGTGTATACAATTGTCAGAAGCTAAAGTTTAAGAGCTTGAAATCAGAAATAGGGTACAAATTCTTTTAGCAAGTAAGGCTATTTAAACATTGGAGATACTGATCAAAGGTCTTATTGTCTCACTGAAGATTTTCAGATCAAGATTCTATATTTGCTTACAATATATTGGGGTTTTTTTCTGTACTTGTTGGAAGCATGACCAGAGATTACTGTAAGAGAATCTGTGGTCTGTCTCCTGTACGGGAGCTGCATAGCTCATCACAAGGTCCTTTAAAGTGTCTGTGACATTCAGCATCACAAAGCAGCTCCTTAAAGAACCTCATGAGAAGTGTCAGCAGAAATCTTGCTGTCTCTGGATGACACTAAATGAACAAAGCACTCTAATGGCAAAGTTTGGTTTCATTATCTGGACAATTGTTTTTCAAGCTACAGCTTTGCAATTACAGCTGCTCACATGAGGAATGCTGTATGCACATAAAATACCTTATTCTGTTCAGTGGAGTGTCCCTGGCATAGACATTCTCACACTGTTAGGTGGGGAAGGTACTGTGGGAAAGTGGTGAAAGTAGCAATTCCCTTTTTAATTACTCCAGGCATGCTCAGAGCTGTAACAGATGAGATCCTGCAAATCCAGAGATAAGGTACTTCTGTCCCTAGATGGCCTGAGATTTGCAGAGCTGGCAGAAGGGCACTGTCGAAGTGCACGGCCTAGCAACTTATTTCAGGCCTCCTTTCACAAGCAGTTTAAATGTTGGATCCTACCAGCATGCTTGTAGCTCCTGCACAGCAACAGTACGTGTCCCACACAGTCACTGTACTCATTCCTGCATGGTAAAGCTGCATAATTCCTAGGGCCTAAATACACAGAAGGCATCTCTTTGTCAAAACCTAAAAAATTCTACCATCAAAACTTTTTTGTAACTACTCCTGCACTTGAATCTGACACTTCAAGAGCAATTTCAGATTCCAGTAGTTTTCACAATCAGCTACACTTAAATTGAAATGGCTTTTTGAACCTAGAAAATTTCAAGGAAAGCTGTTTTCTCAAGTATTTCTACAATGTTGGCTAGCAAGCTTTCTGTGTATACTTACCTTCTAAGATTTTTGTGGAATTACTATTTATTTCTAATTACACACTGTAAGGACTGGTATTTTCATTGCTACTTCTTCCTAATCTGCTGCTGTTACAAGTCAGGAAAAGATAAGATCTATACATTCTTCCTGGGTTGCAAGTTTTCTACCACCCTGAGTTCAGATTTCAACCTTAACCTTGTAGGGGTTGTCATTTAGGAACTGGAAGAAGCTGGGAACAAAATACTTTCTTGCTCTGCTTTGAAAAAAACAATCGTGATATTTGTTTGTTTCCATTCTTACAGCGAGAAGAATTGTTCAGAGTTATGGGAAGCGTTTAAAAATGCGTTTATTAACAAGGATCCTTGCAGCATTCTACCTAACGACTATGAATTATTTATCAATCTGTCATTGCACACAATTCCACCTAACAAGGTAATGATTATTAATTGTATGTTAACCGTCCAGTGACATCCAGCAAATTTTCCACAACACAGTTCAAAACTGACCAAGAGTCATTCTGTGGCTGACTCGTGATTCATTATTTTCGGCCTGTCACTTACAAACTAGGCACAGGCTTGATGGCCTTTTTCACTGTTTGGCTGCATTTATTTTATGCAGTAACTTCTCAGTAACTTCTCTGTTTTCATACTAGAAAGGTCCCCCATTTTTCCTGCTGTGTTGGCAGCCCTGTCGTAATACCTGAACTTCCAGTTGTACTCTTCCTCAAGTTAGGTGCTTTGCCTGCAAAGACTGTGCTTGCTATCCTGTTTTACTTCCACTCCTCACAGCCAAGTCTCAGGGCAATGACATGTTAAACATTGACATGTAAAACAAGCATAAGGAGAAATGAGGTAGGATGCCATTACATGGTAGAAAACAGTAAGGATTCAGTGTGCTGGCAATTGCTGAGAACTGAAAGTGCAAAAACCACCTGTGCCATCATATCTCATCCGCATGTGTGCTTTGGCCTTCTCCAAAAGGCTGTGCTTTAAAGCACAATTATTGCTTATCTCTATGTGGGATACAAGCTAAATAAATAGTCATGTCAACATGGCTTAATTCATGACAGAATTTTGCAAACACAGCAATGACACCCAGATATATGATTTTTTTTTTCACACGATAAGCCAACATAGCATTTTGGGAGAATTCTGGTAAGATGTATCAGGCTTATAAATATCTGTCTTCCCTTTTTTTTCTGCCTTTTCCTAACTGTCTGCTGAGGAGGTCAAAGCTAGGCCTGTCAAGATTTAACGCAGGTCTACATCCATTCCCATAATGGTATGAATGCCCCTCAAGCCCCCAGTGATCAGAACTTACACCACTATGATAAAAAAAAACTCACTTCATTCCTCTGGAGAGACAGCTAACATTTCTGGCTATTAGCTTGATTTTGAAAGAAACACCAAAACATGTTTAAAATGTTTTCAGCACCCCATAATCTCATTGTGTCCACACCCAAGTGATGGTTCATTTCTTCTCTATTTTTTATTCCTTTTTTTAATATAGTCTCTCTTCTGGGAAAATAATCACCTGCTAGTCAATAGCTTTGCTGACAGAGGCCGTCGCTACATGTCCCTGGCTGATACTCTGTTTGGCTCCTTTGGAGATTTTCTAAACTGGTGTGGACAGGCAGACAGCACTGGTAAGACAATGAGTGCCATATTAAACATCTCTCTAAAACCATAATGGAGACCGACTGCTGTGTTCTGAAGGAGCTGATTTTCCTCTTACCCCATGAGGAATGAGGGAGAGCTTTACTATCTCATTCTCTCCTGTTTTCTGTGAATATTTAACACTGCAGTCAGGGGAACACACAGTGAACTCTAAATAGTGCTGCACCGGAGATAAACCTCCTTCCCAGTCCTCTGAACGTGGAGCTCTCTGCATCCCAGATAGACAGTAGGAGCCATTTCAGCCAAATGATTGAATACACAGAACGTCACTGTGTGTGTAAACTGCAAAGGATGGAAAATGATGGAAAAAAATACAAATGTCAGACCATCCTGTATGTTCAATGAGTAATGCACAAATAGAGTTATTTGCTTTCTAGCGTTATGCTTTACAGTCATTATCAGCTCTCTAATAGCACAAATCACATGCCTTCCTACAGGACTGGACTATGAATCCTGCCCTACCACAGAGGAATGTGAAAACAACGCAGTGGAATCTTTCTGGAGGATGGCCTCAGCCACTGTAAATAGTGCATTAGTGCTGGCTTCTTACATTAGTGAGCATGTCCTGTGTGCTTCAGGAAAACATTGCCAGATCAGACCAGATTTAAGTCTGTAACTGTGCTAGGTTGTTTCCTCTGATAAAAATACACTGGTTCAGACTGGGTACAGTGTGTTAGCAAGAGGAACCTAACTTTCACCTTAGCTGAATAATGTGTTCAAATTCTGGGTTAGCTTTGTCACTAATATAGATGTTAATATATTAAGCATATTCTAAGCACAATAAGCACATTAGTTGTCTACTGAATTCTTGTCCCAATTGACATTCGATAGCCTTGGTCTAAACCCTTTTATTCACAAATCAAACCCAACACAGAATGACAAAATGCTTTCTTCCTGTGCTGAAGAACCTCATAGGTGTGAGAAAATAGTTCCAGAAGATGCATTGAATTAATGCATTGGCTATTTAGTTCCTGTCCTCTCTACTGCAGTGATGTGCTAGGGTGCTAGTTTGGTATTAGTTTCACAATTCTGGTATTGTTCTGGGTAAAATTCTTTCCTTGATCATTGTTGCTTGCAATACAATACCAAGTCATATGACAAATCCGTTCAACGAGTTCTGAAAAAAAAAATGTTATGTATTGCAGTATGCACAGCACAGTTCTGGGGTGATACACGTCTTGCTGAATGGTTCTGCAGCCGGAGGAGCTTATCCAGACCCAGGGTAAGAAAACTGACTTATTTACATATACATGGTTTGATACCTGCAAAAAAAGGGTCAACCAGTTGTTTGGGTCTTCTGCTGCACAGAACATGGGAAGTGTAGCAGAAAGAGCCTGTTGCATCAAAATCTGCTGAGTTGTGTCATAAAATCTGTGAGTTTGTGACAACTGTTAGTTGTCCCCAGCTGTAGGAATTAACATGAAATGGATGGAAGCAATCCTTCTGACTCCTGCATTTCTCAAACTGTTATGGCAAGCAGGATAGATGTTCTTTGAAAGCAGAGTTCAAGTCAGCAAAGGTTCTGTGGTAAAAAGTGTGTCTTCAAAAAGATAAGTGCTACAAAATTTCTATTCAGGGACATCTCCAAGGAGACCACATCCTTACAAGGAGTGTAGCTTCTGTCAGGCCTAGAAGCAAAGTTGGGAAGCTCTGTAGGAAAAGAGTCCAGCTATTTCTCCATGACCAAGAGAGGAGGTAGTTTGAAATCTGTTATGGCTTAAGAAAGCTAAAATCTCGCTGAGAAGGAAAATAGCAAGGGTTAGCTTCCTCTTCTCTTTGTTCTCTTGTATGTTAAGGATCTATGTATATTCCCTGATTTATAAGTGTACCACTATACAGGACTTACTCTAAGCTTATCTTTAAAATTTATGGTAAAAGTGCACCATTAAAAACTTCTACTGACTATGTGGCTGTAGTGACTGACTACCTTGGATGATAAAAATACATCTTCCCTTACCTCAGCAACTAGCCTGTTCAAGGCAGATCAAAAAAGTCTTTGAAAAATTTTTGGAACTGCTCCTCCTCCTGTGTGCTTACTGAGGACTAAAAATGAACATTAAAAAGTTAATTTTATCTTCAGATAGGAAAGAAACAAGAACCATCTGTTCTAAATCTACATACTATTTACATACTTCATTTCCCTAAAAGGTGCATCTCTGTACAGCTTTCAGCTAATCAAGAGGATTTATATGGTCTCCTTGGATTCGTCAGGTGGTCAGCTGGGATCAAGACTTCTGCAGATGGTAGTACCTGGCAGTAGGCAGAGATTCCTTATTTCAGAAACAGATCCCTTATTTCTGTTAATTTACAGATCCCTTACTTTAGAAACCTCTTACACATAAATTAACTCCATGAGTTCCCTGGCTTACCTGGAGGTAACATGACCAGTGAAGTCTCCACTACTGGAACACAGCCTGCCAAGAAAAAAAAATAAAGCCAGTTACTTCATCTGTTTTCTTTGCTGTGTATCTTCTGGTCCATGGATAAATCTGTTTAAGAGATCTCATTTGAAAGAGGCTTAGAGTTGCATAATTAATAGCAGAAGGTAAATAGAAAGATATTCCTGTCTTCCTAAATACCTCTCTGGTCTGTTTTCAAGCATTTCAAAGCCACTTCCAAAGTTTATCCTGCATTACAGCTTGTACACTTAAATCATCATTCAGTCACCTGTTACCATTTCAGTTATTTGTCACTTCACTGAAAAATAACTTTGCTCATACACACAGTATGTAGTTGATCCTCCTCTTGTGTGCTTACTGAGGACAACTGTATTACTGAGGATTCTTCAATTAGTATAAGCTGGTTAAAAAAATTTGTTTAATGAAGTTAGTTGTACATAGTTCCTCCACAGCTTCTGTCTCCTCTAGTTAAACACTCATTTATATTTCAGTGGAAGCTGCATTTTTGCTGGCAATAACATATGCATGAACGAGCAATGAGTTAAAAATAATTGGAATCTTTATTTTTGGTTATTTTTCACTATGTATTTAAGACAGGCTTGGACACCTTGGACAGACAGCAAACCTGCTGTTGCTGCTCCTGGTCTCTGGTTAGCCACAGCTGTGCCAGACTTGACCAAAGAGGGCAACTGTTGGTATCCGCCTCCTCATGTTTCATTTCCCCAGCAGTTTAAATTGACTTGCTAACATTATGAACTGCTCTCAGCTGTCTGCAAACAGACACTGACAACCACCATGTGTCCTTTGCTTCCACACCAGTAGTTTCCCTGCAGGCACCAGGAGGACAGAGTTGGGGTCACATGGGTCTCATCCAGGAGGTGACAACTAACAGTTCCTTTGAGCTTGGGGGGATCTCAGAGCTTTTAAAGTGGCTAAGAGACACTGCAGCCCAGATGTAGACATTTAAGAAGACCCATGATAGGCAAATTAAAGCACACACCCAGGCTCAGGCTTGGACAAAGCATTTAGTGCAAACACAGCCCTTATAAACGGAGGAAAAATTAAAAAAAAAAACAAAAACAAACAAACAAAAAAAAACACAGAGCAATTAAAAGGTTGGAAATCATTACAGTACATCTTGATGGAAGGATTCAAAATCTGTGGCTTTGAAATGCCTGCATCTCACATAAAATGCAGTTTCCAGACATTAAAATAATTCTTTGGATTGGATATATTTATATTAGATATTAGGAAGAAATTGTGAGTCACTGGGACAGGTTGCCCAGAGAAGTTGTGGATGCCCTGTCCTTGGAAGTGTTGAAGGCCACGTTCGATGGGGCTTTGAGCAATCTGGTCTAGTGGAAGGTGTCCCCCACCACGGCAGAGGAGCTGGAACTAGGTGATCTTTAAGGTGCCTTCCAACCCAAACTGCTCTAGGATTCTATGATTTAGCTGCCATTTTATTATCTTGGTGTAATTGTTATTTAAATACCTATCAATGTCAATTTACACAAAGCAACAACATGGAAAATTCCCTAGGCCAGGGATGGACACATCTGGAAATTTCCCCTTTATGGTCATGTATATCAGAGAGAAATATTTCATGTTACTGTTGCTGTGATTTTGTACCTAAAAATATATTTGTCTCATGACTGTCATTTTTTTCTTTAAAGCTAAATCCTATTGTGTCTAAAAGCAATAACTACAACAATGACATTCTTCTTTTTTTACTATCAGATACTTTTTGTTTTGTTTTGTTTTGTGGTTTTTAAAGTTCACTTCATGCTGGTTCACTTCTAATTTGTAACCTTTTTTCAGCTGGGCCCTGTAAGAGAAGAATATGAAAACAAAAGTTCTGATTAAATGTTCTGAGGACATTCAGAATGTGAACCAGATTTTTTCTACTGTGTTTGAAGTCTGACTGTAATCAGGAGATAGATATAAATGTAAAATTGAGCAAGCCCATAGCCTACAGCAGGAGCAGAGCCTTTATTAATGCAAAGGAAAAAAACATTTTTTTTATTTTTCATGTTCTTTGTAGTTCTAATTATTTGCTTCTTGAATCAGTTTCTTTGCAGATTATGAAATACCTAATCTCCAGAAAGACAAAATAACACAAATTGTCATCTGGGTTGTAGATGATATTGAAGGACCAGACATGTAAGTTACAAATTCCAGAAAAAATAATTTCTCCTTTTTGGATATGTCTTTAGAATGTCACCTTAGCTTTCTGTTTGATTATATTTGCACAGCAATTAAATTAAAAATATTTTAAAATCTTTCACTAACACAGAAGGTACACCTTGCTATTCTGAAAGAGTATAGAAACAACAGAATGAGACAAAATATTAATAAATTGTAATATTAGGTCTGGAGTCCTCTCTTGATTAGATACGTGTGTGTGTATCTCAGACCTTGAGTGAAGATATAGCACATACAGTTTTACTAAGCAAATAGGCAATCTGAAATTCAGATTGAATGCTGGCGTGAAATATTTCTTTTGAATTCTTTTCCTTTTTCACCTATCTTAACTGTTGGAGAGTTAGTATAAGCAGAGAAATACCAACAGGGGGCTCATTTTCTCTTAAGCCTTAAAAGTGATAAATGATAAAATGTAGCCTTTAAAAAGGTCTAGTTTTGCTGTTATTGAAAAAACAAACAAACAAACAAAAACAAAAACACAACCAACAACAACAAACCACAAACACCACCCAAACCACAAACCAAACCAAATCCAAACCAAACCAAAAAACAACCAGCCAAATAAACAAAACAAATCAGATCAGTCCAAACAGACTAACCTCTTGGTAAATAGCCAAAGACCAAGTGACAATTTTCAAAAGGAACAAAATGGAAAATGGAATCTGAAGCTGAAAAAAAAGTGAAATCATGAAGCTTGAAATAAGGCCTGTCTTGGACTGATCAAAGGAAGAATTAAATAATCTATTAATTTTATTTTTTTGTAGGGGTCCCTAACAATTGTACATAGATGAATCAGGGGTAGATGAACAGAGGAATTCAGTTTTACCCCAACAATCTGCAGAGTCTCTGGAGTTTAATATAACATGGTGGCACTTCATTGGTCTTAAAACTGCCCTGGCTGAAGAATGACAGAGAAATGGGCTCAGATGTCACCATATCCATCACTGGTGGCTGAATCCCTGGTGTCATCTGAATACTTAGGAGCATGGGGCTTCTGTTCTTGCTACACAAGGCTTTTTGCTTAGATCTATTAATTTTATCTCATTTCCCTTCCGTGTCTCATCTTGTCTCTTTCCTTCCTCCTTTTGCTTCTCTTTCAGTCAATTCTGGCATGGCCAACCCAGACCACATATTTTAGCATGGTGTGGTGAATTCTGTGAAGCATAGTTCAGATTAGCATTTCTCAGCCTCTTTCTTTAAATCAAAGACTTATACTCTTTTGGAAAAAAAAAAAAAAAAAAGCCAAACCATATACCTCATTTTTGCAAAAGTTGCCCTTATTACAAAGAAGAATTAAGAGAAGCACTGAATGTTGAATTATTTTCCAGTTAATGGATGCATGAGAATATTTGTACAGTTTTATTAATTGTTGTTTACAATGACTTTTTTGGTACCCATATGATTCCCTTAGAGTCATGAGTATTTACTGACCAATGGGCCAGTCAGCACTGGCCTTAATACTTGATGTTGGTGCAAGTTTTAGAGGTCTCAGTAGGTTCTGAAATATACTGAATTTTCTTTTGATAACTGAACCACAAATTACAAAGTCAGTGCTAGACACAGAAGCTCCTTTTCGGATGGTTTTTGGTTTCTTTTCTCTCTCTGTGTTTTTCTATTGTTCTGTATTCAAGAGAGAGGGCACACTTTCAACAAGAATAATTCTAATTTATAGTAACAACTTACTTTGTAAAGACAGGTAGCAACAACTTTAGCACCAACTAAATAGCTGCCAAAGAATATTACAAATGAAACACTTTTTTTAGAAAATGATATAGCTCTTTTTCTGTTTGTCTAGTGACATATTAAAGGTGGGAATATTGGTTAATAGAATCTGCAAATGCTACACTGGGTGAAGCCAATCTTCCAGTCTCTGCAAACTGAGTATAAAATTTTAAACAACTGTAAGCAAATGACACATTATAAATAGCAGTGTACAATGCTTTTCTGTAGGTGTTAAGGAATAGAGAAGAGGAAAAGTAATGGGGATTTACTTTACTAATTCCATCAAGTTCAGTGAATGGAAATTAGGTAATAAAAGATTTGCGATAATATTAAAATACTTTCTCACAGAGAATCCTGTGGAACTCATACTGTAAAGATATTAGAAGACAGGCTGAAAACCCTTGGTTATGATGTCACCTGTGCTGACAATTACAAGTAAGTGAAAGTCCTTCATTAGTATGCTATATTTGCAGAAGAACCTCATCTATATTAAATGGGTTTTTTTGCCTTTTAATTCTTAAGTGCCATTAATGTTGTGCCTTCAGTAAGAGACTGATATGGTGGAGGGGTGATGCCACATTTTTCAGACTTTGCATTTAGCAGCCATGAATTGAGCAAAACATTACACCAGATTGTATAATTAAGTGGAACATTGTACTTACCCAATGTCAGGCACAGAAGATGGCCTCATGTGTTACACTTCACTGTAAAATGTTTATTTGGATTGAAAACCTAAACAAGTTAAAAACACCATTGAATGTTTGTAGAATTAGTAGTTAGTCACAGTAGTATTGACAACTCTAAGATATTCACAGTACATTAGAAGATAAAGGTAACTGAAGGGAAGCTTTACACATGATAATACCAATGAGTTTCTTTGCTTTTTTCATTTTTTTCCCTCAGTTTTCTACATGAAAAATGCTAAATAAAATGGTATCTTCACAGGTCTGTAATGTTCTTACTCTGCCTGGATTATCCTGATGACTCTAAGTGTACCCTTTCATCGTAAGTAAAGGAAGTTCAATCCATCCTCAGTGTCATTACAACGAAAAAAATAATGCAGAAGTCAACAGTTCAACAGATTCCACCTCTGTCATCTGTTATATATCACCCACACACAACAGAGAGTATTCTTGAATATACTACTTACTGTGCATTGAGTAAACAGTTTCTATCTACAAATTGTGCATGATTGCCTGTGAGCACCTGCTATTCAAAAATAGGTGTTACTCTGCTCTCATCAATCGCACTGTGTATCACTGATGGTATGAATGAAGTTTGTAAATATCAGTGTACTGATGCAGAATCTATTACAAATTTGAAATTGCTTCCAGTAACATTCTTCCTTGAATAATGAAACTGTAGGTCAAATAGCAATAGATCTAAAGGATGTTTCTCCACCTACTGGAACTTCCTGTTCCAAATTTTGAGGAAGTATTTTTTAAATATTGCATTTTGTGTGCAAACTCAATTTCTATATTTCAGTGTATTTACCTTGGGCCAGTAGGTTATCTGCAGAGAATGCAGATTAAATCCAAGATACAACTTTCTTAATTAGAAAGCATCAGTCCCAAACTAGGTTTTAATCACTTGCCTTCCTATCCATATTTTTCTTTATTATATAAAGAGGATTAAACTAATTTATTATGTACTTCAGTGAATTTGCAGTAAAGATGACTGTTTTCAATTGTGGCTAGATTTCTTAATCTGTATGCTGCTGCTGTATAGGTACACGTAAGGCACTTGAACATCTGAATATGAAAAACTTCCTCACAGTTTGGAAAGCTGCAGGAACACAGATGCAGAAAAGTTGTTGCCTAGTTATATTAATTTTATGCATAAGCCATACATTGGGCCACGTCCTATCTCCTACTGTCCTTTCTGCCCTAATTCAAGCAGCCGCAAATCCTTTCTTTGTTAATACCTATGTAACACTGCAGTGATAACTTCTGCTCTGAAGAAGGTCATTTGTTGTTCCTAGTTACTGCAGCAGAGAGGTACAACTCCTGCTTGCCAGCCTCTGGCTGTGTGGCAGTAGTGCCTCATGCAGTACAGAAATGGTTAATACTACTTTCTGTAGCATATGTTAAGTTTTTAATAGTCCCTTACAAAGAAAGTGAGTATTCTTTGTTCCTGCTGGTCACTGAAAGCTTTTCCACATCTTGTCATGCAACACTGATTACACCGAGCACCAACCTACAAGTGTGTGATGAAAACAGTGGCATTTAGGTATCACTGATGGCTCCAGACTCCTGTGTAGTAGATCACAGAACAGGCTTCCAGGCTTGTTAGGGCATTCGTTTGTTACTAGATACCACTTGCATGGTGGATTAAAATAAGGTTTCCTTGTTTCTGCCAGTGAATGGTAAGGCTTTTGTTCAAGTGCCAGAAGAAAATAACGTTGTCTCATGTGAAATAGCAGCTGCAAACATGGTGAAGGTACAGAAAACAAACAAAAAAAAAAATGGAGGAAAAAGCACTTTATAGATATTTTAAAAAATAGAATATTGTGAACTCTTAACAGAAGATTTTTCTCTTCTCCCAGATTTTAAACCATTTCCCTCAAAGTTTAGTGATGTGGATGTATTCCTCAGTTGAGGAAACTTGGATGAGGAGGCTTTTGGAAACTATTAATGTCTTTTTCTTTTCACCTAAGGGATGAGCAAATCAGTTCTCCAGTATTACCACATAGTGCTAGCATTATGTAAGCAGGGAGCAGCCACCATATCAGTACTTCAAATGAACATAATCACTAGCATATTTTAAGCACCAGTCTCATACTCCCCTGGGTTAACTACTAAGCAACTCAGCTGTTATCATCCTCCTTCAGGAAGAGTTTGTTGTTTCTTTCCTTCCTTCTATTCCCTCCTGTGTGCAAGGCAATGTAATAGGCTTCATTCACTTTGCATCTGTCCTTTCCCTAATCAAGACAGATTCCCAGTCTGAATGCTAACTATCATTGCCTCTCTTTGAAACTTAAATAGCCAAAATACTTCAAGCCAATGAATACTTACACTCTTCCCCCAATCACTTCTCTGCAATAAATAACATCTCCATTGAAATTAGCTGCCCTTTCAGAAAGAGGCCTAAGCAGAAGTATATAAAATATTTGATGGTGATCTTCTAGATCTGTTTTCTCTGTGGAGGGATCCCCCCTCTCTCATGGTCTGTTTTCTGACAGGGAACAGGTGGGTCAGTAGTGGTATCACTACTAAGAGTGTGAATCTGTTAGGAAAAGGTTTCCTTCGCAGTGTGTGTGCTTGGCATACACTCAGTGTTCATACTTCCATAGTAATAGTGATGCTGGGCATGCAGGGTGTCTTGCCCTTTCACAATGGGTATTTGCTGTTACAAGACTGATAGCTGCCTTCTCAGCCTCCAGAGAATAATGTCCTGAGCCCAAAAACATCAGAGTTGTGCAAGTGATTAATTTTTATCACTGCACCTCCTGTTACATTGGCACAGCAAAGGAGAGAGCTGTGTCAGAGGGATGCCCTAGAAGGTGCTGTAATGTATTTGGGGCTTCTTGCATAGTGGGAGTGCCCCTTAACTCCTCTCTAGACTTGAACTATGTTCCTACTGAGTTACAATTTGGACTTTGGCTTGTTAACAGCCTGATAGTTGAAGAAAACTTGTAAGTAAATAAGTACCCCACTAGATGGCATAGATGGCTTACAAACATAAGCAGAAAGGAAGCCAAATGCAACTTATTAGTAGTGGTATTTATTTCTTACCTTATTGCAATGTCAGAGAGACTTAGAAATGATCTGGATACTGTTGGATCAAGTGCTGTAAAAACACAGACCTCTAGGACCACCGCTGTGTAGAAGAGCATAAGGCCAGAGGCAGTAAATGGATGTGGGATGGCTCAGATATTAAGGTAGAAAGAGTGCTCCCAGGGTTTTGCACAGATATACTGTTTATAAAATCATGACAGCCCAAGGAAATCCGGTGGTGAGCTTTTATAAAGAAACTTGTAGCTTAGCACTTGGACTGCAAACATCATCCTTGGCAACTAACCCCGATATTTAAAAGATTCCTAACTCAGCTCTGTGCTGTGAACATCCTGTTTGTTTTCTTTTCTTCAGATCTGCACCAGCAGCACAAAGAGGACCTGTATCTTCAGACAGAGAAGGCAGCTGGAACAAGCTCATGTTTGTTTCTTTTGCAGGCTTTTTGTTCAGATCTGCTTTAGTGTACTAAGTTAATGCAAAGAATCCATATCCTCTGCCTTACCTGGCTATAAATTTGGCTTCAATTAATTTCTAACTGCAATCCACCCTACTCCTGGGACTGGCAAACCTGCATATTAAACCCTTGCATATTAAAGCCTTGCATACTTCTATCTAGATAACTACTTTTAGTATCAAAATTTATTCTATTCCTGCTAGAAAGCCTCACCCTTCATTTCCTTGTCTTGAATAGAAGAAATCCATTGCTATTTCCTCTTATCCTTATTATCCAGAATTAAACTGAGAACAAAACTTCCTGTTCACATATTTCAGAAAGAAAAGTGAAACTATGCCTGTCATGCATCTCCCACACAATTTATTTGTTCATAAAAACAATCCCAGTGTTTGCCTTTTGGAAACCAAGTGTCTGACTATCATGGTTTGGAAAGGGAAAATAGGAATTCAGAGGGGACAGAGCTTAGACTGCACACTTGGTATAAGATTCAATAGGTGAGATGGTAGAAAAATTAAACTAATTTTCATAAGTGGTCCAATACTTGGGCCCAACTTACCTGAAACTATCATACAGCAAGATTCCAGCTTGCATACTTGCATAGAGTGTTTTGGCACATAAAATCTATTGCTTCATCATCTGCACAGCTGTTCCTCAGCTGCCTGTTTCCTGGCCTCCTGATAGCAAATAGTCAGGAATACCAGGTCTAGAAAGTTCCACAGGTTTTCCACAATGATGTGATGGTGGAATTCAGACAAGAACCTGCCAAATCAGACATCGGCCTGCTTGCAATGAGCTCAGTAAACATGCTTCAGAATATATTGAGGAGAGAGCAGATCCCATCTTGAAAGTCTCTTGAGTTACTTCCGTGAATAACCTAAGTGTTCCAGGCAGATTGTCCTCTAAACCACCAAGACATCCAGCTACCAAGATCACACAGAAATCTTTGGAAAAAAAATAGTTGTTCTTCTAGAAAAATACTTTCAAGTAGAATTTTGCGGTACATTCTCTGTTAGCTTCTGCATTATTTATTTGTGTTTGTATTAGCTGATTGTCAGGAAGCTGATATGGGATGTTCCTGTTATCTCAGTGCACCTAATTTAGGACTCCATTGTAGATTTACATCCTTTCAGTGCCTGGTACAACTATGTCATGTTCTGTGTTTGAAAGATAAAATATCTAAAATATGTTGCTGTTGCTTATTTGTCTGGCTTTGATTCTTAGAATAATCTTCATTTTGGTTTTAATGCAAATCCTTTTATATTGCACACAGAAGTTGTGTTTGCCTTTGTCACAGTTGGGTTTAGGCTCCAGCTTGAAGCATTTTTGCCACCATTTCAGACACTTGCAAAGTTACAGAAATCAGAAGTTACAGACCTTTGCAAATCTGGGCTGTATTATGCCACAGATTGTTCCCTACCTATGCCAAAACATTCATCCTTTTATTAGGTCCTTCAACATCCTTCTCACTTCTATTGCTTGTCTGATGCTGTTCTTAACAGCAACAGCCACAATAATAAGAGACATATCTGTAACAAAGACACAGCTCAGATAACTAAACCCAAGCAACTGATCAAACTTCTGTTTGCCCACAGCAGACCACATCATGCTGTATTTTGGACTGCAGGCTCTAGAGATAGTGCATATGAGGCTCACAGGTGTCCAAGCCATCATTTGGTCTAGTGATGTCCTACACACTCACCTGCCTACTATAGTGTGTGCAGGATTCAGAGAATAGCTTTATACCATTAACAAGCCATGTGGCTCTTATGCACCTTCCGTTCACAAGCCAAGCATCCTAGCTGGCCAACTTTTCTTTCCAGCCTATGAAAGCTTTCCAGCCTCTGGATGCAATCCACTCCAGCAGCACAGTCAGTAATGGCCACTACACATGATACCAAAGACACTGTAGGAAGTGCTAAATAATTCTGGTTTGGGGGAAGAAAAAAAAAAGTAAAATACAAAGTAGGGTAGATATGATTCAAATAATTTGAGGTTATTTATTGTGTAACTGTGAATCTCAGGTTGGGTCTTTCGC
>NW_008620934.1:9992-31199 GCF_000691845.1 Merops nubicus | reverse complement strand
CCGGGTCCGGCAGGCTCCGTGTGCCCGCGGCTCAGGTTCGCACCCTGCCCTGGGGATTCACACACACACACCTGGGAACTGGAAACCACTAAACCAGCTGAAGATCCCCTTCCTGCCAGCTCCAAATAAAAATCTTTATTACCAAATTAAGCGTAGGATCTGGTTGTTTAGCTCCAGCTCTACTTCTCTGTTCTTTTAGCATGGTGTTATGCATTAAATTGCACTTAAAATTGTAAGCCTGCTTATTAGCCTCCTTGTGTTCCTTTTGTGATTTGCATGTGATACACAGATCAAAAGACTTCTAAAAAATATTTGTTTTCCTGACACAGAGGGAATTATCAGGCAAGTTAAAGAAGCTAGAAGTCAGCTCCAGTGGCACAAAATGGATGAGGGACTGACAAGCTAGAAGACATGCCCTGTAAGGCGAATTATTGTGATTTAAATTTTAGTAGACTTTCTGAATAAGAAGTGAAATAATTTTATTTGATAGTGATGAAGTGGAGGTAGAAGTCCATGCTGATTAAAGAAAAATGCAAATGGCACAAGTTGGAAGCACAGGGTTGTATTGTTACAAGAAAGGGTTAGCAGTCTCAAAGCTTCCAAGTGGACTTGTGTAGGTGGTTTCATCTGGGGTGAGTGGAGGGACCATCAGACCCTGATCCTGCTCAACTAATTGTCAAGATGAGAGAATGGTAAATTTCTGTTTTCATATATAAACTTAGGAGTGACAAATGGCTAACAAACCATTTACTTTACTGTAGTTTCTTCTGTGTTGTTATTTTGTATATAGGACCCAGTTTATTTCTCAAAAAAGTGTGCTAGCTTTGCAAATTATCGCCTGGCAGGCTTTTCTGTGCAGAACTGGAATAAAACAAACATTTCTACTCTGTGTGTCAATTGGGTTTTGCACACTGGGTAAAGAACCCATATTTGCAACAACATTTTTTCATACAGAAGACTTCAGTACCCCTGAACATTGTGTAAACTACAGTGCATCAAGTTTGGTAGCAGAAAGTGCAACACGGTGGCCTTGAAACATAGTCTTGTCTGATATGGTTTTATGATCTGAAGGGGAAGCGAAAGAGAAGGAGGAAGAGTGGGATTTGTTGGTGATAAAATGTCAATAAGCATTACCACACGGTAACTGCTTACAAAAAAAACAGGCACAAACCAGGGGCACGTCGCTGGAGCTGGAGAGACCCTGGTATGACCTCCTCTGAAACAGGTCTGTCATCCTCGTAAAACTGAATTAGGATAAATTGGAACAGATTCAGGGGAGACAAGGGGACTAAAGAGCTTTTACAAGAAGAGACCATAAAAACTTGCTGTGGTTTGCACAGGGAACCAATGCTGAGAAGAGAAGTAACAGCTTACTGTAAGACACATCAAAGATGAAAACACCAAAAATGAGAAGAGTTATTGAAGCTGAAGAACAATATTAGCTAAGGAACAATTACATGTGTGTGCCGTGAACAATCTGGGACAAGGCAACAGATGAAGGTTTGGCACCACCCAAGGTGTTCCAGTAACTTTGCAATATTAAAAACAAGGTGCATGGGGAGCTATGTATTCATGCCCTATAGTGAACATATTATTTTGCATCTCTTCCTCAATTTTAATTTCCATTTCTCACCACCTTCTCCCTGCCATAACCCACGGACAGATCTGCAGATCCAGAGCATATCCCAGTGACTCAGTACACTTGCTAGACTTCCAGATGGAGCTATACTGCAAACATGACCATAGTCTATTTCTAGTAGCCAAGGACTATACATCTCTATATTCAGTCCAATGTTTGATCAGATGGAACTCAGCATTCTTTGTTTTTTCCAGTTTTTCAGTTTATTTTTATAAAAACAGCTGTAATTTGCTCCTGAAAACCAAATTAGTATTAAGTCAGGGAAACCATAATAAGAAAGTCTCTGGAAAGAGGCCAGGAAAAGAAATAAGAAATTGAGTTCTGGTGCATTGAAGTTGACCACTTGGTCTCATCTGCCACATTTAAAGATTCCTCATTCTCCCCATTTTTCCATCATATGTGCTGCACTAATTAAAAGAACTTCCTTGCCCAGACAGAAGGAGAAAGATGGCAAGAAGATAAGGCCTTGAGCAATCCTAATATGATCTAATCTAATCTAATCTAATCCAATCCAATCCAGTCCAATCCAGTCCAGTCTTTTAAACTCACTCTGCTTTAAATGGGGGCTGTTCTACATAAGGTCTTTCCAGAATGACTTTTTAAGAACACTTTATGACTATATCACAGAATCATTAAAATTCCCTCAAACTGAATTTGAAGTCTTATTGCAATTTCACATCCATGTCAGGACAGGAATCTTATCAGTGACATATTAACCACAAAGCAGGTATTTTATAAGTGTGGTAGAACATAATCCACTTTTGTGCATAAAGGCATCACTTAGGTGTGCCAAACCCTGGAAGACTCCCTCATGGAGGAGAGGCATCAGTACCAACAAAATCTGCATGGTACGAGTATGGAAACTAGCAAACAGCATGGGTAAGCAAAGAGAGAGATTAGAGTATCTTGAAACAAAAGTAGTGAATCAGGTGAACTAAGCTAGAGTTCAGCATGGACAAGGTTAACATGCTATCTTAGCTACCAAGATTGTTTTCAGCATCTGTCCTAATTAATTTAAAGCTAATCTCTTTTAACACTCCTCCCACTCTCTGTGATTGCATGCAGAGAAGCAATTAATGCTGTGTACTGATAGGTGTTTACCCACATTTGAAAAGGAATATTTTGATGATAAGGCTAACAGGTAGGCAGGAAGGAAGGGAAACACAAACCCTATCCATAATAAATGCTTACTTTCATTGGTTTAGAATTAGTAATTTCTAATTACCCATCAGTAATTTCTAAGGGGCAAGCTATGGCTTTAGCCAGTTTTTTTAATAACCAGTCACACGTAATATAAAGCACTGTATCTTTTACACCTACTTCAAATGGACAAATTTGAGGCTGTACATTATTGTCTTGATAGGAAGATTCAGTAGATACTGAGCCCTAAGAAACTTCCAGCATTTTTCCACTCACGGTTTGTTCTGAACTCCTTGACATTTAGACAACTTAAAAGGGACTGTGGAAGGAAGAAGCAATCTAAGAAAAAGTTGTAACCTTATACACGTTAACATAAACCTTTAACTCAAATCAATAGGTTTACTTCTGTATTAAAAAAAAAAACAAAAAAAACCAAAAAAACACACAAACCAAAAAAACCCCAAACTAACAAACAAACAAAAAAACCCCTGTGTGTATCTGCTTTCACTGAGCTCTTTTTCTGTGGGACGTAGAGGTCACTACAAGTACCAAATGAGACAAGAGACTTCCTCCTGTCTTCTTCCTTTTTCCAGACAGTTTTCCCACCCCTCCACTCCAGATTTTCCTCCTTTCCCCCAGCCTGAGTACACTGTGTCCCTCAACACCTCTCCCCATATACTCATTTGATTCCTTCTCAGGAAAGCCCTGGGTATGATCCCTTAAAAACACTGCCCTTACCAGTGGATGATCTCCTCTTCCAGTAGAAGCCCTTAATGTCTTTGCTGGATTTTTCATTATTAAACATGGCCTAAGTTCCCTACATGTTACTGAGGGAAGTCTTTTAAGCAAATATACAGATGTTGTAGAAGACAAGAGTGAAAATTAAATTTGATCTAAAGTGGAGCTTGAAATGAAAAAGCTTTCACAGAGCAAAGTAACATTCACTTTGGACTTCTGGATTTGGATAAAAACATATACCAACCTGCCACAAACCACATCACAATATACTCAGCTATGTTTCCAATTCAGAGACTACTGGATTCAATGAAATAAATTTTCAGGCAATATGTCAATAAAAGCTTTTAAAGTACAAATAAGTTAAAGAAGAAAAAAAAAAGCAAATATATAAAATGTATATGTTAACATGTTATCTATGTGATCTCTAAGGTACTTGAACAAAAGTTTTCCCCCCAAATACTGGTGTTTCAATGAGAAAAATGCACAGATATGTGTGTTCCCTGTGAAATTCTGGTTAATTATTTAAGTTACTCTGCTGAGTGCTGTAACTACTAAACGTACTCCTGCTTTAGATAATGATAAAGTCAGATTTAAAAAAAAAGTATAAGACAGTCTTGGTCTCTAATTTAAAATCAATTTTAAGAATAATAGTCAAGTTCAGAGACGAAAAGCAGTGAAGAAGGGAAGTTAAAATTCACCAAAAAACATCTAACATTAAAAAAAAAAAAAAAAACAGAGAGGCAAATTGGTTAAAATTGAAAGACAGTAGGTTTAGATTAGATGTAAGGGAGAAGTTCTTCACTGTAAGAGTGGTGAGACACTAGAACAGGTTGCCCAGGGAAGCAGTGGATGCTCCATCCCTGGAGTTGTTCAAAATCAGGTTGGATGGGACCTTGTACAACCTGGTGTAGTGGGAGGTGTCTCTGCCCATGGCAAGGGGCTTGGAAATAGATGATCTTTAAGGTCCCTTTCAACCCAAATCATTCTATGATTCTATTCTATGAGTTTTTCTTCTTGAAATTTTAGATCGCTGTGGGGAGCACAGATGGCAGCTGAGAGAGCCTTAACACAATTCTTGTGAATGCACCATTAGAGTGCTGGGGAATATCCTCCAAAATCCCCATCGGACAAAGGAGGAAGCAGCTGGCAATTTTACTGCTTTCCAACCTTATGCTCCCAGACTCCTCATACAATGTGTCACATTTGCAGTGGGATAGATTAACCCTGTGGCTGGGCTTCACCCCTTGCGGCACAATTACTGTCGCCCAAACCTTGTGTCCAACCCCTGAAAAGAAATCTTTCAACCAGTGTGAACACACTTTGGTACTACATATGTTGCTGAAATACAGTTTACTTCTACCAGAGAACAAAATTGTAAATTATCCAGAGGAAAGATATAGACTTACAGAATTTAATCAAGTCTGTGACATCCCAGGATTGATTATCTTCTTTACCCAGGTTTTGCACCCTCTGACTGCAGCAGAATGACTCCTGCTTTAACCTGCCATGAGGACAGGGAGACCCAAGTGCCCCTGTGGACACCAAAACCAGGAACTAGAAACAGTTACTCCAACTCTTTAGGTATGTCCGCCTATTCTACCCTGGTGAAATGTCACCTGCAGTGCTGTGTCCAGCTCTGGAGTCCTCAGCACAAGACATGAACCTTCACAGGCGGGTCTAGAGAAGGAACCAAAGCTGATGAGAAAACTGGAATCCCTCTGCTGTGAGGACAGGCTGAGAGAGTTTGGCTTGTTCAGCCTGAAGAAGAGGAGGCTCTGAGGAGAGCTTATTGTGGGCTTTTAGTACTTAGAGGGGGCCTATAAGAAAAACAATCTTTTTAGCAGGGCCTGTTGCAGTAGGACAAGGGGTAATGCTTTTAAACTAAAAGAGAAGACATGCAAGGAAGACATTTTTTAGAGTGAAGGTGGTGAAACACAGGCACAGAAATCTCTCTGGCACAGGTTGCCCAGAGAGGTGGTGGCTCCATCCCTGGAAACATTCTAGGTCAGGTTGGACAGGGCTCTGGGCAACCTGTTCTGGTTGATGTCCCTGCTCGCTGCAGCAGGTTGGACTAGATGATCTTTAAGGTCCCTTCAAACTTAAACCATTCCCTCATTCGATATACACAGAAATGTATCTTTTGGGCTGTATCAAAAGAAGCGTGGCCAGCAGATCGAGAGATGTGATACTGCCCTGGTGAGACCTCATCTGGAGTACTGTGTCCAGCTCCAGAGTCTGTAGTACAGGAAAGACACAGAACTGTTAGAAAGGGTCCAGAAGAAGGCCACAAAAAGATAAGAGGGCTGGAGCACCTCTCCCACAATTTGGTGGCTCCTCTCCACTAATGTATAATTTATATTTAGTTTACATTGACTTTAAACTGTAAGTCTAAAGTGAAAAGGACTAATCAAATGTCAGACAGATGATTAAGTTTACCAGGATAATTTTTTAAAGCTTATGGAAATCATTTATTCTCAATCCTTGGTATTAACTGATGTGATAAAATTCTCAGCCTTAGAATCTGAACACACATAAGGAAAAAATGGAAGAGAAACCTACACTTTTTAAAACCATAAACAGTAGTGTCACTTCCCCGTCCCAGGGAGAGTCCCAGATGCCACTCTTTCTCTAACCACGTTCACTGTACTATGTCTTTATCATCAGACATTTATGGTTCAGATGCCTTTAAATATTCCACTAAATGATTTAGATTGAAGAGTAACCTGAGCACTTTTATAGTTGTGGTCCAAATCCTGCCTCTTACCTACCTTTTTAGAAGGACAGAAATAGATAAGAATTGAAATAGTTCTGCAGTATAGCTAGTAAGAGGCGAAGTCCTAGGACACAAAGTGCACCATGTATCCACATTCCTAACATGTCTTGGAGAAGTACTCAACAAAAGCATCTTCTGTGTCAATAAACTAAAAACTGAGGAACGTGGTGGGAGGGTAGATCTGCAATTGTGAGGATCCATCAGCCAAAGCCTTGATGCTATTGATGGTGGTGGGGACAAAGACCATGAACAACTTCCAGAAATAGATAAGAGGTTTTGTTTGCTCATGTTTCATAACTCACTTCCAGAGAGAGGAGGAGGTTGCTATTTCTAGCAATCCTGCGATAGTGATTCCACCCAAATGACTTTATTTAGGCTTTGCTCAGAGGACTGGGAATTAGTGCAAGATCCTTGGCTGATTAGCAAACTATCATCTGAATATGTTGTTTCCATCCCTCATGATTATTCACTTCTTAAAGATCCGTAAGAGACAAGATTGTTAATTCAAGAGTATGTAGTCTCATTTTGAACAAGGACAAGAATAATTCCAGTTCAAAGAGGCAAAGGCTCGTAGATGGCCAAGAGATTTAGGTCAGGCAGTTATATTACTTCTCATACATATGCTTGGTCTTTACACTCCAGCTGGCTATTTTTCCACTTAATACTAATCATCATTAAAACCATGGCTTTGTCAGGAGGGATGAAGAAATGATTGGAAGCTTATTATGAATTTAGGTATAGGGCATGCACAAAAATGCTTTAATAAAAGGCTGTGTACATTCAAAGTATCAATCTAAAAATTGTTATATTTCTCAGTAGCATGTGTCTTCATTCCTGGATTTAAACATATGCATTACCAAAACTAATCAAATCAGAATGTAAAAATTTTGCTTTCACTATAAATATAAAAATGCATTTATTCTTCCAAGTTATTCATGTATTTCACAGAAATCTTAGCAACTAAGACTCTTTCATCTCTAACTAGAGAAATTCCTTATATTGACATTTTGCTGAGAACAGGAGAAAGAAGCTGTGAAGCAATGGTACTAGTCAGCCAAACAGAAGGCCAAATTATAGAGCAAGTGAAAAGAATTTTAATGTATAACCATAGAAATGAATGTAATTGCCAGACTCCTTCTTTCATAATAAAAGAGTAAAGCTTGGGAAATTTCTGTGGTACTTTTGTAATTCCTGCTATGAGGTTTAGGAAGAGTCAACTCCTGCTGCAATAGGTTATTACAGGATTCTCATCCAAACAATCTTGTTCCTTGCATGTTTTCTTTTCAGAACTAAGTGAAGAAAGAAATATAATGAGCGATTGAGAAAGTCCAGTAATATATCAGAAAAATTCCTTCTTTCATTACAAGGCACATCAACAGTAATGACAAGTAAGATCAGACTTATCTTTGATTACATGCTGCCACTTTCACAGTGTAAATTTTAGCTTATTCATATAAACATTTATATATACTGCATCTTTAATTCAAGTATTTGTTTCTCAGCCTCTTCGTCCTCATCCCTACATTGTTTGTATGAGTGAGAACAAGGCAATGGAAAAGCTTTGATCCCAAGAGCTGAGCCCTTGCCAAAAGGCTGCGCTTACTAAGGCCATGCCTACTTCTCTAGAGTTATATCTATATTTGTAATACTGAATCAATTCTGTAAGAGACTGGGAGGGCAAACTCACCCATTTATATCTGTTTCACACCTAAAATAAACTTTCAATATAGTATTTACAAAATGGAATCCAGAACAGAAGGAACAGATTAGAGATCTATGGGAAAGTTATCCAACCTATGTGTGGTTCCCAAATTGTAAGCAAGGAGGTTACAGCAGGTGCTTCACACAGCCTTCAGAGATTACATCTACAGCCTCTAAATGTGAAGTTTGGTGGTAAGTATACATAGCATCTTAAGATGTAAGATCTTGATATCTTAAGAATTCGAGAGCTGGAGTTTCTCTGGATATTTTGTGGATCACCAGAAGTCGTTCTTCACAAGAATGGCTATCAGCTGCTTCTGAAGAAAGCTGGCAAAGTTATCTATAATTTTACTTGAAGAAAGGAAGATGCACAAATATGTCAGTCGTTTGACCTTTATTGAATATAAACACTGCCAAAAAGTGAAAATCAGCTGGATGCACTCGGAAAAGTAATTAGGTTAAGAAATATTAAGAAAATGTTATTGCAACTCAACATATTGGTGTATTGATGATAAAATGTAGATTAAAAGGATACCATAATGATTTAATATTTTATCATAAAAACCAATCAAAAATATTGCTGCTGGCAGTGACATGATCTTTTAAGGGAGTGAATTTTTCAAAAGGATAGTTAGAATGTGTCATCTTAGTCTCATATCTGTACATGAAAATCATCCAGAAGGGATAAACTTCCAGAATGATTAAATACAAGGGAAGCCCTCTTACTGAACTGCTGGTCAGCTACAGTGCTTCAGGAATTTGTACAATAGGCATGATATTCAGTAAATCTGAAAAATGCACATGTCCAATAGAACAAAAATATGAGGGAAACGTCGTGCTGACAAAGGCAGGCATTTTGGTACGTGCTATTTTATATGTATAAGCTTGCCCAAAACTAGCCTAGAAAGATCCAACCTCAGAACTGCAGCATATTTCAAAAATACTTTGTGATCAGCATCACATAAGCCAGTTGGCTATGCATTATGACATCATCTAGATGACATCTGTCTGTCTGTCTGCTTGGAAGCCATGCGATAGCTCTGGGTGGGTAGCACCACAGCGCTCTCGCAGCTTACATACCTTGGCGCTTTTCTGCAGATCAAATAAACAACCAGCTGGTCACAGCAGTTAATATCATACTGCCTAGCCATAAACTGAATGTTTTTCCTATTCATCTTCCCAATTAGACATATATACTGATAAATCACCGAGTGATTTATTGACTGAGCAGGAAGAAGAAGAGGGAAATAGAAGAAGAGAGATACGAAGCCTCTATTGTGCAATTGAAAGAATAGCCTGGGCAGGAGACATGGAGCCCTTGCTGTAAGAATGGGAGCTGAGTGTGGGGAAAGGATAACAGAAACTCATATACGTTCCTGGGGTAAGCAGAAAAGAGAAAGAGACTGAACACGAAGGGGCAGCAGTGAAGATAATGGTGGAACAAGATTTGTGGCACAAGAATGATTTGCATGATAGAAGATAGGCTGGTTGCCAGGAGTCCATAAAACAGAAAGGAGAAAAGGAAGGTGGCTTACAAAGTCTGTGAGTGGATGAGTAAAAAGAGGCAATGGCAAGGTCAATAAATACATCCAGAAAAAACAGTAATTCATTGGTACAATCCTCCAGTATACACAGAGTCCCATCCTTGAAATTCTGTATGTCTCTGTGATCAGAAAAAAAGAGGCAAATCAAAGAGATTATGCTAATCTAAATGAAGCCAAGGTAGCTACTTAATCAGATACTATGAACAAGATCTGGACCAGTAGAGTATCCATTGTTGTCCTGGCATGAAATTGCATCTATTTTATTTACGGGCAAAACTTTAATAGCCTGAAGAGTGGCACAACTACCCTCAGCAAGTTCAAGGATGAAATCATGTCTATCCAGAGGAACTGAGACAGGCTGGAGAAATGGGCTAATGGGAGCCTCACACAGTTCAACAGAGGCAGTGCAAAGTCCTGCACTTGGCAGGAACAGCCTCCCTGTACCAGGACCTGCTGGGGCCGACTGGCCAGCAGGCAGCTTTGCACAAAAGGACATGGAGGTGCTGGTGGACAACAAATGGAACATGAGTCAGTGATGTGCCTTTGGCTGTGGGACACACTGAGCTGGATTAACAAGAGCACAGCCAGCAGGTTGACAGGGGAGATAACTTCCCTGTCTTCAACACTCATGCAACTGGTTCTCTTCACTGAGTCCAGTTTTGAGCCTGCTAGAAAGACATTGAATAAGAGTTGTGAATGTGGTGGAGGGCTGGCAAGATGGTTAGTGGGCTGGAGCACGTGGCAGGCAAGGAAAAGCTGAGCATGCTATTTGTTCTGTCAGTAGAGCAGGCTAAGATATGCCTGCTTTAATTTTATTTCACTTCAGTTCCTGACTGTAGAACAATTCCACCATATCACAGTTTTAGAATAATAGTTTTGTGCTTAGTATAAACATTAATATAAAATACCTTCTGTTTTAATGAACAATTTGTGGAAAATAATACAACAAAAAAGCAGCTGCAGAAAGCACTATATTGTTGTGCAGCTGACTGCACATAGCATGCCTGGCAGTGTGCAAAAGACATTCACATGGTGCTTTTCACTGAGCATGCCATAGTTGATGTGCCATGTCACAGCCAAGAAGCCAGGTTGTCATATGCCTTCCACTTCACTGAAATTTGTGCCAGGCTATGGAAAACATGGTAGGCATGAATGGAAATCTATTAACAGCCAGATCTTTGTCTGCCAAAATAAAAAGAACAACATACAGAGTTATATTATGTTGCTACTATGTCACAATCCTTATTTTTTTTCACAGTGTCCATTGTCAAAAAAGCAGAATCTGATACTTAGACGCTAAGAGCAGGTAGCTTTATATAAAAGATCTTTCTGACAGGACTTATTATATTTTTATTGCCACTCATCTACAAAATCCCAGATCTGCAATGGCATGGTCTGTTCCATCACTTATGTAATTTAAAAGTCCACAAGATCAAAAATCTGTATCAAAACAAGACAAAATGCAAATTTTGTTATTGTCAGTTATCTTCTCACATTCTTAGGTAAAGGTTTTTATACGTGGATGATTCAGAAAACAAACAAACAAACAAAACAACACAAACCCCACAAGTAAGAACATCTAGGTGAACATTATCAGTGTGTTGGCACTCTCAGCTGGAATGCTGGGTAAAAAACTTGCTGTATTTCAGCATATGTTCCCATCTACCTACTTTGCAATGCAGTGCAGCTGCGACACATAATTGTGAGCTCATTTGGATACTTTCTGAATGCCATCCAGCCATTTCTGTCAACTGCATTACTTTGCCTGCTACCTTTCAATTCCTTTCAAAGCCATGGAAGATATTTGCTTCTGCATGTGCATGCGTGTTCACATACACACACAGAGGCATCACCCACGTTTGATTGTTAGAGTCAACAGGTTTGCTTCATTGAATATACAGCAGCCTATGTTGAACAACCAAAACATGTCCAGGAAGCATGTTACTAGATGGGCAGACCACATCAGGTTTGGGATAACATCTTGTACCACTACAGTAGTGATGATCCTAATGCAATATAAACCAGAAACATGCATTTCTGTGGAAAGATCTCAACTTCAAAAGACTAGCTAGTGCTCATGAGCTAGGACAACCAGACTGCTGCCTACTGCAGGGAGCTCATCAAGCACTCAAACATCTGGCAGCTCTGTCAGCCAGCTTGTACAAAGGATCCACAAAGTCCACATTGGCCACATCAGTACAGTTTGCATCCTGCAGTGACCATCTCCTGTGCAAAGAGAAATACAGAGGTAAGCAAGAAGGCATCACCAGGAGAAAGACTGATGATAAAAGGGCCCCACAAAATCCTGCCAAAATTTGAAGAAAAAAAATTAATGAGAACAAACTCTAGAACAGACCCTGTTGCTAGACACAATAATGGCACAAGTTAAGCAGTAAGATAGATAGCCATTGAGAGACTGGCAAAATACTCTGTATATCTTATCAAGTACATATACCTAGAGAAGTATGAGGAGAAACCATGTCCACAGCAAGACCTGATGCTAGATGCATAACACTGAGACACAGATTATTTTGGAAACATAAATGAGAGGGGTCTTTGGGCTGTGACTTGTGTAATCATGCGTATGGAGTCGGGTTTAGCTTCTGTTATGGTGAAGGCCATGCCATTTCCTTCCCCAGGTCCAACCCAGGGCATATTCCAAATGGAGTAATTGTAAATAACAACGTTATTTGTGTGCCTTAGCTGAGTGTCCATACAGTGATGGAAAAAACTGTCAGATCATAATTCCAGCAAACACTAACAGGATAGATGGATTATACAGAAATTCCTAGTGGCAAGGAGCAGATGAGAAATCTTTCTGCAGGTAATACTGCCTTGTACCCTATCCATCTGGACTCTTTGGCAAAACTCCACATGCTAATTTAAGATTATGTGAATTTTCTCAAATATTCCCTCCACCAGTTCCTACTAGGGAAGCTTGACATTTAGTGTGCATCAGACAAACCAGAAAGTGAGTCAGGAGCTGAGACAAGGAGATGTTCAACAGCTTGTCTTCTTCTGATGGGTTATAACCATGTATTGTCATGATGCTTATTTGCCAGTCATGAATTTTTCCCTATGCATGCTTAAATGGAGCTCATCTACTCCTTTTCCTGCCACTTAAGATATTCTTGAGTTCCCTTTCTGACATGGCAATATGTACACTTACACTCATTATGTCTATCCAGGCAACCAGTTGTAGAGGATGTATTTTATTCAACAGCTCACAGTAAATATTCACAGTAAATACTGCCAAGTGAAGAAGGCTACTCACTTAAACAAGTGCATTATGAACAGGACCTTGCAATCCTATAATATGAAGATAGAAATGCAAGTATTAAGAAATAGAACCACTGTTTGACTTGAAGTTTTATGATTCTATGTGTATTGTTTCCTAGATACTACTGGGAAGCTGTTTCAGGCAAATCTTTAAAATCAAATAGGACTTGATTACCTCATTAAAATCATTTCAACACAACAAGAAAAAATAAAGTAAAAAAATAAAAAAAAGAGTTCTAATGTAGTGTTGCTTTTTGTTCAGCATTTAGAGAGTTATGGAGCAAGCAAACACCAGAAACATGTTTTAAAATGCTTAACCCTTTGGGCAGACCCTGTGAGAAGTGAACACTGCTTCCAGCATGGATGACAGAGAGTCATTCAGACAGATGAGCTCAGCAAAGCTGCACGAACAGCAATTTTTTGTCAGGTTTCTGAAAATGACTACTTACTGGCAATGCTCACTTTTATTTAATTTAACTAATAATATTTTAATTATTTTATGCTATTAAATGTTAACCATTAAAAGTTCAAAATGATTGAAATATAAAACAACAGAAAGCAAACTCAGTGTAACTCAGATCATATCCTTGGGTAAAAGGTCACAATCAGGATTGGGCAGGATGCTCTTTTTCTAAAGAACTACCAGGCAAGATTCTCTGCATTAGACCCTCACTCCCCATCACCTCTGAGAGGAGGAGATACCTGTATACACAGTAAATTTTTGGTTTTTAAGGCTATGAGAAGCACATATATGAACTCTGGTTGGGAATGTTTAAAATATTTTGTGGAATTTCTTATAGTGGCATTAAAATAGTCTGATGAAGGACTCCAGTGTAAGAACATAATTATTTTCACTGTTAAGTAGTACTGTACCATGTTGTCTTTAGTCTATGTCCTAGCACAGTTACTACTTTGAAGGCACGTTCCACATCCTCAGCTTTATTTAGATTGCACTGACTCCATGCCTTTTTCAGATTTTTTCAGTGGTGGAAGTTACAGCAAAGTGCTTTAAGACATTAGGTATGGAAAGCATTGTTTCTAAACTTGCATCCCCTACCTTTCCAGACAGAGACAATGAAATCAGTGGTTCAATTATAGGTCTTACACACTGTTGGGCAACAAATCAACTTTCATCTGTTTATTTAAGGGTCAGTAGCATTTGTTTAACTATAAATTTAGGTATACATCAGACATTGATGCCATCCATCGCTCAATCACATGTAACAAGAAAAATTATTCCTTGATTATACTCTTCCTCCAACAGAGATTTATTACACAGACAATACACAGCACTGTGGGAGCTCTTGAATTAGGACTTGATGGCCAGCAGACTGCAGTGTTAAGAAAAAAAACCAACTGTTCTCTGAAAGAAGTGAACTTTAATGGAAATGTCTTTAGTTTTTAATTCAATGGAGAAACTATCATGACTAGGAAGGATGATTGAGTCATCATGTGTAGAAAGAAAAGGCCTATGTAGGCTGAAAGAGCTAGTCAGACAGGCTATGTATGCAGGGCAACATGTCCTGCAGCCCTGGTCTCATAATTACTCAAATCAGCAACTAATTTGGTGCATATCAGTGGGAGATTTTAATCTGTAGCTCGTTTTACCTTGTGATAGGATTATTTGGAATTTTAGGAATGGAATTAGCTGGACTTTTCTCAGTCTATAGAAGCAAAAGCACATATATATAGACTTTGCATGAATAAACATGCAGGCAAAATATAAAAGCTTTTGAGGTAGAAATGAATACAAATCCATTACTATAAACATTTACTTAAACACAGGAACCTATAGTTCAAGAATAACTTGGATAAACTGCCTTTGTTTCCGAGCTTATTTCTTTCCTTCTGCTGGACGGGAGGAGTGTGCACTGTGTGGAAGCTCGGGCTCCCCTCCAAGTGCTGACAGAAATGTGCATGCTGAGGAGCTGGCTCCACCGTGTGGGCTGTGGAAAAGGAACATTACAGGTCCACGAAGGTGTTTTGAATTCTTCAACAGATTTTGACAGATCTTCTGCGAAATATTAGTAACAGTAAAATAGTGACAGTGTGCTACTCAAAGTCACCAAAGGCCTATTGTCTTCTAGACACCTACTACATGTTCTGCTTACCGAAGATGGCACGACTGCAAAAGCATGAGGTAACATAAACCTATGACATGGCGGCTCACTTGGTGGCACCATCAGTGAGACTTTAAGAAATCCCATGCAGATAACATTCTGTGTAAGTGCTCCTGCTTGTGATATGTCCAGGTATGGTTCAGTAGTGCAGACACTTCTGCATACCTGATGGCATCGTAACTCCCAACATTCTTGTTGGATTTTCTCCTAGAAAGACAGGTTGCTTCAGAAAGACAGGATCTCCAGGGAGATCCTGATAAACAAAGTTCTTAACAGAAATATTGTGGTTTACTATGCCAGTCTTCTCAGTCTTCTGAAGCAGAGACAAATTCTTCAACTGGATGGATTTTGCTCTACTGTCCTATTTAATTTGTCATCTCATTTAATGATAATTTTCATTCTCATACACATATTGCTATCAATCCTCCTTTATTTGTATCCATGTTCTTCCTTGTTGAAAGTGAATTATTCATTCAGACCTTGGAATTGGATTATCTTTGCCTCATTCTGATTGCATAGAAGCTCCATTTCTTTCTTCTCCTTTCCTTTTTCACGCATGATTTTCGATCTATTTTTTTTTTTCCAAAAGCAAAAATCAGTGTGATTTCTGACAAAGTTCACTTTACTTATACGACCTCTGACATCAAAGATACACTTTCCTTGGCTAATGATTTGCCATTTCATTTCTTAGTGGCACTTACTCCCAACAGCCTTTTTGGTCATTATTCATCAGAATGTGAAGTGTTCCTTTACTGTGGATTGCAATGTAAATTCTAGAGTTTTTAGAAGTTTTTTATTTAAGGAAGTGTTTTCCTCTTCTAAATGCATGGGCTTTTTCAGTTCAGTTTACTTGTGTTTTCACAAATACTGAATACTTGCCTTTTTGAAAAGAAAACTTTGAAGATGTGATTTTATCTGTCCTTTTAATTTGAATGGAAGCAGCTTGCAATAATCAGTGCCAGACTCAGTTCAAGGCCAAGCACACTTGTTTTCTGAAATCCAAACTATAATTGCATAGCATATAACCTCTGGCTGGATTAATGATTAACTGATAAAGAAATCTGGCATTTATTACATACAGGCTTAAGTGTATTTTACACATTCTTGCAAATATTTTGCTCTCCAGTCCAAATATAGAAAGTTAAAATTCTCTATAATAACATTATTCCATTGGTGTTTATTTTCCTAGTAATATCACAAGGTCTCTATCTGTATTCAGATCTGCTTGTTTTAACATAAAACTTAACATCCTTTCTGTCTCTCCCTCACAAATAACCCTGAACCCATCCATTTCATTTTATTGTACATTTTTGTACGTGAACACGCATAGCAGCCCAAAACTGAAAAGAAGATGTTTTTAAAAATATGTTCTTGAAGAAGAGTTGAATACAATTTGATCTGTAATTCATCATTAGATGTACTCTTCTTTTTTGGGAGGGAAAATGTTATATTATGTTCTATTAAATTCTTGGTATTGGAAATTAAATGATTCCTACACGCGTGCTTTGTGCTGCGGTACTGACAAAGATAAATGCCAGAATTCACTGAGATGAAAGGCAGATAGATGAGCTGGAACACATACTATATAGCTGCTTGCTTTGCTGAGGCATGGGACAAAATGCCTCAGGAAGAAACAGATATTGTTGTATTTTGCTAAACTCACTAACAATATGAGCATTCTTTAACTCTTGATCACACAGCAGACAAACACCAGCAAGCAGATCCAGGAGAGCCTTTCTCTGAGATACAGTAGAAATAATATATTCTTGTAATTTTGTAATAAAAATGCATAACCAGAGCTGGTTGTATACCAAGTGTCATACCAGGAATTGACATCTCAGTTATAAATTCACTCCCAACTGGAAGATGGCCACAGCCAGTGAGAAACTTGTTTCAGTTAATAAAGAAGCTTTGAAACGACAGGAATAAGCTTTTAATTTTTTAGTAATTGCTCTTGTGAGGTACGGGAAGCTGAGAGGGTTTCAGTGTCTGTCAGAACCTAGTAGGTGGTAATTAATATCCACCATTTGCCTGCCCTGCTGAAATGAATATATGTATTATATACATTAGTCAAGGATTTAGTACACCACACTAATTAGGGTAATTTTACCTTTGTTTTTTAATTCATCAGTGCCCACAGGCTTTTCTCACTATTTAAGACAGGGGAGGCAGCAGGATTAGAGTCCACATAACACATTCTTAGTTTGCTAAAATGGTAATCAGTACTAAGCCACACTATTCATCAAAGAGAAAAAAACAATGGAACGAAATTATGTAAACTTTATTCAAGACAAAACCAAAAGTGTAAAGCATATTTGCAATTAGGTTGATGTTTTTGTGTTTGAAAACAAAGTGGAATCAGACCAAAAGCATGAGGGAATACTATAAATTTCAGACTGTATTTTACTTTGTGCCAACATACAAAGCATGTGTTTGCAGCTAGAACTGAAATGACCATAGGCGTAGTTGATAAACTTCTGCCTTTCAAAAGCAGTACAGGAAACACGCATGTACAGCCAAGGGCACTCAGTATCTGATTTTGTGGGCAATTAAGATATTATTTCACTTTAACAAGTTTAATTTGTGTACTTAAAGTATAAATTAATCAGGACATTTCAGAATGATGTAACACTTCAGGTAACTGATCCATGTACTTCTTGAAAGAACCCAAAATTCATACCCTAGTTAGTGATATTCAAGATCAGATATGAATGTACAGTTCTGGGGAAGATGTAAGAGAATGCCTGTGTCCAGGCAAGAAATAACCAATTTTTTTGTGCCTGAAAACAAAGAACAAATGATATTCTTCTTGTGTCTCACAATTTGAGGATCTGTTTGACTGGATACACAGAAACCAGGAGGAGATCTTAAGCTAAACTCTAGCAGCTAAAAAGGAGATTGCTAGAGTTTCTGTCCACCCTTGTATTACAAGCACATGTATTAAAAAAAAAGAAAAAAAGAGTAGCAAGGTTTTCTCATAAGTTCTTGTTTCTTTTAATCATCACTCAGCATTAAAAATAAAACCAGAAATCAATTTTTTATGTAATTCAATTTATTGATTTTCTGAAAACACAAAAGCTGTTATTTCAAGTGCAGGCAACTAATCTTGTTTTATTGCCCCAATAACAAGAGATTAAAACATCAGAGTCAATGGCTTTTAAGTAGAAAGACTCAAACTCTTGTCTTAGTTATTTGTGTTGAAATTTTCTCAACACCAGCTGCAAATGGATAATTTTACATGTAAGACATAGTACAGTAGAAAAAATGTTTCTACAGAAAGCTCGTAAGCAACATTTTTATGTGTTTAGAAGACGTACAGATGCAGGAGTTTAGAGAAGATCTAAGAGACTCTTAAATAAATCAATACCATTGCTAGTGCTGCACTCATATCAAAAACTGATCTTCTGATAAGATTAATCCAATGCCAAAACATTTGTAAACGGGATTTAATCAATAATTTCATTTCTGCTAACATGAACTTGGTTTTTTAAGTGAAACTGCTTTATAGTAAACAAAATACACCTCTAATAAACTGAAATATTCTCAATGGGTATTCAGCAGTTTTTTGAATATTTCTAAATTAATACAAAGGATGAAACTCTGCCCTCAGTTTTATTCCTGAATTCTCACTGAATTTTGCTGATAACAACAGCAGCATTTATCCAGTGATATCCATTCACTACTCCCATGTTGGGGCACCATTTCTCTAGTAAAGATGAAAAGTGAAGGGGAAGTGGGAATTGCCTATTCTAGCCATTTGTAACCTTGTTTTTTCTGACTTTGACATAACCCTTATAAATGATGTGAACATTTTTGTGGCATCATCTCCAAAAGAATGCTCTCTGCCACCTATTGATGAGTTAGAGGAGTACAGAGAATTCAACAGCTTCATTTGCAGGAGGCTTCAAGCAACACCTTCAACCACCCAATCTCCTGTACCTACACTACTGAAGAACCACGCTGATGGTGAACACAGCCTGGCAGATCTTTACTCAAGTGGTCTGCGTTTGGATTCAGCCTAGATGGTACTTGTGTGATGCTGTTTAGGAAGCACGCTGAAATGAAGTTTACATGATGAAGAAGGGGAAGATGATTAGAAGTTTGTCTGCTAGTGATTCTTTGCTCATATGTGCAGCTGATGTGTCTCCCCAGAAAGTAACAGAGCTAAACAGGCTCCACTTTGAGTCTGTAACTACACAGAGTCACAGTAAACAAATACTTAGGTGACTTAACCTGGATTTTTCAGTTGTAAGACAAATGACACACAGGAGTCATCCACAAAGACCATCTCCATGTGCAACAAAATCCCTAATAGGTGAAATCATTAGTATGCAGCCTAAGATGTCAACAATCAATAACCAGGTAGAGTATCAAAACTAAAAATCCGTCATCCTGGGAGGTAACATAGTCAGAGCAGTAGAAGAAAGGCACTTGCCCCTCAGCAATACTAAAGCTGCCATACTACTAAATACAAGGCAACACGATACCAGCAGCACCCTACGGCTGGATAGGTGAAGTAAGAGCAGCAAGATCAATGGGCAGCAGCAGGATGTGGCCAAGACAGCAAATGCTGAAATGAGAGCAGGTATCTTTTCCTCTGCACACACAGGAGCTGAGTATACCTGGCTGGAGCCCCAGAATACTAATATAATCTTGGAAAATAAACCATGAACAAGAGAGGAAAGGGAAAATCTGGTATGTTAAAGAGGAACTTGCACTTTGGAGGTTTGCATCGGAGGTGGAATATCTGAGGAAGATCACTACTAGAGATACTGTGGGAGCAGGCATTTTACCACCTGTTCATGTACTGCTGACCCACTGTTATTCCTGCTTTCCTGAACTACTGGTTCATTTTTCTGCCTTTACTACATCTCCTTTGAAATTTATTTTAAATATTGAAACCCAGCCCATTTTTCTTCCAAGACCACATGACAGAGAAGTGACAGTATCACCAATGCTGTGGCATTTGTGGTCAAGAAACATGCATATCTCACATATCCTTCTTAAGGTTAGTATTTGCATATTTTTTTTTTTTTTCTGCTTTCAAAATCAGATTCAGTTTTACCACTCAGAATTTCAAGCTGAGAAGCACAGATGTGGATCCAGAGGAAAGGCAGTATACAGTGAAACTAACTACTTTTGGGTGTGCAGGGACTTTCTCACTCAGGCTCAGCTGAGTGAGACCTGAGACTTCACTTGAATGAGGCTCTCACTATCCTGCCCTTCACAGGCTGAGGAGGACGCCAGTTATCAACCAGTGGGTTCACAGGTTCATTCTCACCATTCTTGGAGAGGCTACGGAGCTTCGCCATCTACAAGGAAGAAAAATTAAAGTGTCCATGTGAATTCACCTGGAAGCACTGGAAGCAAGACCCTGATGCCTAGAACAAACTCTGAGACAGAAGAGGAATTTTTTTATATAGTGACAAGCATACTGGTAGCAACTGTCAGTAGAGATCATGGCAGGCCAACAGCTAGCTCTGTTTCTGTGGCTCTTTATATTCTTCATCCACAGAGCAGTCTATCTTCTGACCCTTGCCTGGGCTTCTTTTGGATTTTTCCCTGACCCACACTCACAATGTGGAAGAAGAGTAGGGGCCTCCTGTGACCCTGCTGGAGCCGGCCTGCAATCCAATCACTCGTGCAAACAGGGCTATCTGTGAAGGAGGATGCACTTCTACGTCTTGTGCAAGGGAGTCTGATAGAAAAAGCTGGTCTGCAGAAATCCGTATTTTGCTCTGTGAGGCAGAAAAGTGGATGCCAGCTGGATCAAGTTCAATCCTGAATTCAGCGCTTAGCTGTTGTTTTCCAAATGAATTTAAGTTCAGTGTTGCTTTGCTAATTGTTACCCTGTCACCAGAATGCAAAACACATCTGTTCTGAAAACAGCCAAATCAGTAAAAAGGCTAGACCCTGGCTTGTACTCCTGGAGCAGAAAACAGTGTAAATCACCAAAAGCTTTAATGCAAGGACTAAAGAAGGGCGCCTGACCCAGACTGGCTGGCTGTTCTTTTTCCTGTGAAGTGCACATTTCAGTTACATGAATACAATTAATACGTTAATTTGGATTGCCATTCAGATTTGCAGGTTCTAGCTGGTTTGATCCTGCTCACTGACAGCTTTTAGGAAGTTAAGATCTGGACCAGCAATTTCTCAAACCAGGTAAATGTTAGTCTCACTGGCCACTTAATGCTGAAGCACAGAGAATGAACCGAAGCTGCTGTGACGCCTGAATTTTGTGGCTTGGGGGTACTTATGCTGACACAGTTTTTC
>NW_008620934.1:331-9961 GCF_000691845.1 Merops nubicus | reverse complement strand
GCCTGCTGAAGCTGTTCCAGGAAATGTCTAGGAAGAGAGTTTGATTCTCAGGATCAGTTTTGCAGTCCTTTTCAACAGTCTATTCTGCAGGCATTTTCTCACAGTCCTCAGCTAAAGCTTTCCTTATCAAAAAACACAAGGTAACACAGGGCTCACAAATCACCACACGGACACAGACACTGTGGAGAACTGCTAAAGGAGCAGCTGAACCCGCTGGAGTTTACCTGGTCTGAACTGACTTCAATTGGCTCCCTCAAGAGAATCCAAGTGATGCATTCCTCACAGGGAGGTGTGGTGAATGAACCGTGGTAGGTCCAGTAGTCCCGAGATTTGGGGAAAAGAATTGAAGGATCAAAGTGTTGAAAAGGAGCCTCTTTCCCCTTAAAGAAACAAAAAATAATTCTCTGCAGTAACTCTAGAGATGTGCATCTTAAAAGACATCGCTATCTGTGCTCTTATAAAGGAAGTAATTAAATATCCAGATTCATGCAGATCAATCTCCTTTTCCTCCTGTTAAGCATTTTCTCTGCAATTAATAATAACTGACATTTTGATTATATTAATAAACGAAAAGAAATTGCAAACTGAATTGTGTGGGACCATTGTTACATTTTTCTACTCTGGAATTATGAAAATTTTGTTTATTTTGGGTCAGTTGGGCCAGAAGTCAAAGGTTGTGGCACTGCAGGTACTGGTACCCTTTTTATACAACAGCACCAGTGGCCTGGCATTTATACCAGACTCAGTACAGTCTTCTCTAGCTGAAGAAATTTAAATTTGCATCTCTCTCCTCCCAAAACTGTGCTCTAGTTACATTGTCATGGTGAAACTCTCAAATCTTCTTGTGGGCACTATTACAGTTCATGTAAAAAAATGAAAATATTTTCTGGTAGAGTACTGGATCTTGAATGTCTTACAACCAAAGGTGATTATCACCAGACAAGGGAGAACAGCAGACACCAGACAACATTTCCTGAGAAGTTTTTCTTTTCCATTGAACAGGATACTTAAGAGAATATCCCCACATGATTGTTATGAGAATTCCTTGTCCCTTTAGGGCAACAAGCACTAAACAAGAAAGTTTAGTTCTCTACTGCTATTTAGGATGAAGTCCTGGTAAGAAAATATCTATTATTCCTAATTCCTTTTCCTATCATGGAGAATCTTCCCTAGATAAGCACAGAGTATTACTCTGCAAAGTACAATGGAAGAAACTGAAATTTTTTCCACACATCCTTGTACAAAATATACGTAGAAAGACTATCATCAAGACTCCGAGCATATCTCTCTGACAAAATTATTCTGTAACTTCAATATGAGTTTGAAAATAACTTCACAAACAAAATTGTGCTTTTTCAGTAAACACAACATGGTGCCCCAGAAACTCCTCTGCCTGTAATGCATCACAGCATTGCTAAAATGTATGTAATGACAGGAAAGAAAACAAGAGATAAAATATGAGATGTGGTTGTTTGCATATGCATCTATCCTTCTCTGCTTTTCTTCAACTGTTGCTTTTTCCAGAACCACAACAGACAATATCTGTATGTAGGAAATCAGCTGCCTATGTTTTGCTGTTAAGAAGTCATAGAATCTGCAGCGAGGCAGTGCCGAATAGAATGCAATGGAGTGGACATGCACTTCCCTCAGCAGAAAGAACTGGGTTGTATCTAGTGACTAAGAAAAGGTTGACAAAATAAAATAAATATGACTCTGAGTGAGGAGAGACCAGATTTTAGGCTGAGATCCACACACGAATGGCAGTACATACATGGATAAATTGAATGCAAGAAACGAGAAATTCTGCTAAATTTGGAAGAAAATGCTTACAAAATTCAGTCCTGGTGATCTTGTAGTATGTTTAATGTGAAATAAAAAAGAGATTTTTAGCATCATTGAAATAATAAAGCTTACCATGAAATCAAATTGCTAAAATGTACCTATAGGCTACCTTAGATCATTAATTAAACTGGAAAACAGTTTAGAATAAGTTTACAATGGTAGTCTCAGAGAAAGACAGAACCCAGGACTGGTGCAGAAACTGTACTGTGTAATCCCTTTTATAAACTAATGTAGCTCCATCTTAAAGCTAATAAAGTTTTTAATCTCCCTAACACTGACTGGGACCTGCTCCATCATTCCTACTCGTTTCTTCTTATTTCAAGATAACTAAATTTCTGACTCAATTACACATATTTGTTTTGGGCACTGCTGTCCACAAATTAAAAAAGCTTTTCATTTCTTCTTGGTATTTGCACACTAGCATATTTTTACAGAGCAGTATCAATAAGACTATCAATTGTGTATGCAAGGATTGATATCAAAACCTCTACAACCAGAACAGTTATAGAAATGAGAAGTTACATATTTACTTAAGTAAAAGAAAATGTTCTGCTCCACAGCCAAATCACCTCTGGTGCTACTGTCAGGTATTAGGATGATGCCAGAAAGAGTAGAATCTGAACTTCTGATTTCTGCTTCTGTTGCTTTTCAACTACATTATATCACAAAAATTGTTTTGATACCTTGGTCTTAATGTTATCAATTTCTTCAAGAATTCTCTTCATCTCTGGTTTGGGAGTTTTTCCAACCTGTAATGCAAAGCACAAGTACTGTATTTTTTCATCATATTCCACAGTGTTTCAAAGAAGCTCATTACACCCCATCTGTCAAGCTAGGGAGCAATACTCTAAGAGCATCCAGTTCAGACTGACATGAAATTGTCAGTGTCAGTTCTGTGTGCTAACAAAAACTCAGAAACAGCAGACTCAAGTAACTGGCTTTGCAATTAAAAAAAGACTCTACAAGGCATCTCCCACTGTCTGAGGAGTGTCATGTATGCCCTCCAGGCCCTATCCCTTGACTCCTGGTTTGAAAGCAACCCATAATCACTGTGAGACATATGAGCACTCAGCAAAGGATTGGTAGAAGAGCCAGAATTCCTGCCAACACTTCAAACGTTCTGCAGCACATATGCAGTCAGGTCAGATTTGATGTAAGACATATGATGAGATTTATGTCATGACCTTCTCAAGCTATGGGGTCACTTCATTGCTTGTGTTCATGACGTTCAGCACCTCCAAAAGCTTTGACCTGGCTCTGCATTCCAGAAGAGTAAAGATAGTATGCATGAGACATGCTGTTGTTGCCATGTCTTGCTCCAAAATAGATGAAATTCAGTCCTTCAGGAGATAATTCAGTCTCTGGTTTAGCCAAAAATATCCAAAAACCCAGTCATGGAACAAGACAAACCCAGAGCAAAACAACTCCTGTACTGAAGAGCAGGAAGGAAACAGGGAAAGAAGGCCAGAGAAGATTATGATGCTACTTACTTTCCTAGACCCTTTAGTTGACCTTAGTATGGTTAACAGGAACATAATGTTATACCTTGTAAGTTGTGTTTTACAAGATAAAGCTTTAGCCTAAGATAAAGCTTTAGCCTAAAATAGATGAAAAAAAAACATGACAAAGGAGGAATAATTGAAGAATGTAGTCATAGGGGAGAATCTGGACTAGTGCTGACCTTCAGTTTAAACTAATCACAAGAAAATGTCTGGCTGGCTCACGGTATAACGGAATCAAAACGACATTGGACCTGGCCTGTCCAGGGGCACTGTGGCAAAATTAATTTCACCAACTTGCTGTTGCTTCTATGAATGCAGCTTACTAGTGACAAAACGATACAAGGAGAGCTATTTCCTGACACCACGTACAAGCTGAAGTGCCCACCTCTGTGTCAAAGGGCAGCGACGCAGCTGAAGTTTGCGTAGTTCTCACTCTTAGGTGGCCTGTTAGTGTTGTCAGTGTCCTAGACCACATGCAGGTTTGATACTAGGACTGCTTTCTTTCTGTTAAGTTTATTTAAAAAATCAATCAGAAAATATCGGTATGGTATTATTTTGTTAGGAAGCTGCTGTATTTCAAGGTTAAACTGTTCAGTGAACTTCTTTTACCATCAATTTGTTGTTTTTGTAGCAGGTTCACTGAACTCCTCTTGGGTCCCAGCTTATGTGGGGGTCAGCAGGAGACCAAGGAAGGGAATCAGTCAGCACAGTTTTGCTGGCAGGTGGACACAACCCCCGCCAGCAGGCAAAAGGCAGGAGGAAACACTTCTTAGGCAGACTGTCCTCCTCACTCAGGACACACCACACCAAACAGCTGGTCAGTTGCCAGGGACAAAGTTAGCAGCTGTCCCAGGCTTGAAGTTGTGTGTCTCTTTTCAATAACACCCATGATATGTGCCAGGGGTGTCACAAATGGGTGTCAGAAGTCAGTTCTGAATGGGTTAGTGCGTTGTTCTGGTTCTGTGTAAAAAGAGGTTCAGGGCAGGACCCACACAGAACAGAACTATGTACTCACCTCCCCCTCCCCCCCCAGAGAGAGGAGAGACTTTGAAAAAAAAAACCGATTGGGAGTTAAATGAAAAAAAAATGAAGTATATTGTTTAACACGGAACAGAAAACGAAAAAGGGAGGTAAGAAAAAAAAATATATACAAAGATTAGGGGAAATACAAAAAATAAACAAAATATACAGAACCCTCAGAAATACTTCCAAGGTCCCATGGAGTGAAAGCACAACCTCCATCTCTGAGCTGCAGGGCAGGAGTGGAGTTAGCACCCACTTCCTGCCTCTTATCAGAGTGTGTGTCGAAAGGGGAGGGAATACAATGGTTCACCCTCACCTGGGGTCCTCCCAGGTGCTGGAAGGTCACACCCCCATTCCAAGCCTCAAACCACAACATGTGTGGAGCCTGGAAGGCTGAAGGACACGTGACACCAGTCTGTGCATCGCTTTGAATGTTTTCCTGGTAAATGATACAGTGTGAGGAAAAACTATGGGAACTTTTTTTGCCCTGGTGCTAGAGAAAGATCAAAAAGACAGAAAATCATAAAGATGGAATATTTGTCACTTACTTTCAGAAAAATGCCCACAACAGCCACACCATCAGGTTGCTTCAAAGCTCCAGCAAAATTACCATGTTTTGGATTCCAATGCACCATATGTAACTAAAAATCAACAAAGCCTCAGTTATAAATGCAAGAAATTGACAACAGCACAATCTTACAAGCTTTTACATTGAATTAAGAAGTTTCCAGTAGACAGAATTAAAGGAGTAGAAATGAAGTAGAAAACTATACATAACTATTTCCTATCCCTGTTCCCATGATTCCATATGCTCACACTTTGCATCACTTTGCATGCAAAACACTTGAATGCAAGGTTTTAGCTAATTTTTTTAAGCACAGTAACAATTACTTAAAATAACAACAAACTAATTTACTCTGAATGTCAATTAATGTATTGCTCTCTGTTTCTTTTCACTTGAGGACAAGCATATCATTGCTAAGGATAAAGGTGGAGCAGCCATATATCTTTGCTTGCATTCTAGCAAAATTTCATACATTCCAGGCTTTCTTCTCCTGTCAATGAATATCTGAATACTCCACATGAAAGCAAAGTAAAAAGTCTGATTTGAACTAATCAAGAAATAGCTTAAGGAAGCAGAATTTGTCTGTTTAGTTGGCCACAGGAAGTGAAACTAACACAGTTTGGCTGTGTCTAAGAAATAGGAAAAAAAAAAAAAAGAAAACAAACTATCACCCACAGTCATCTCTGCAATGTTTGAGCACACTGATCCTACAAAATGTGTGCTCAAATTTTCTTCTATAATAAGTGGGTCGGGCCCCTGTAAGCTCTGCACCTTGAGGGTGGAGTTGGAAGGCAGGAAAACACTACTGCAGAGTTTTTTGTGGGTGTAGCCACATATTTTGAGCCTGTTCTCAAATAAGATGGAGGAAGGAGGCAACATTAGCTAGTAATTCACTAGCATCAATAGTGAATTCACTTACATTTATTACCTGAAGAAGTATTCAGGTCCTAGAGCAGCCATTAATTTTAGCAAATTTGGACAATAGTTTGTAGGGTTTTTGGTTTTTTTTTAATCCAAACTACTGTACATCTGTTTACCATAGTTCTCCCAAAAATAAACACAGGTCTTAAAGCACAGATGTTCAGAAACTGGAAGATACGCTTTACCACTCTGAAACAGTTTTAAGGTGGATATAAGTTTGAATGTCAGTTTATCAAATGTGGTTTTAGTAATTTTTTGCAACTGAAGCTATACCAGAAATGGCTAAAAGCAAAACAACATCAACAGAAAACACAGCTTCCTATTTGGAAATAAGAGGTTGCTTTACCTCAATATTTTTTAATAACATTCTAGAATACCAGCAAAACACCTTACTTGAAGAAGCAAGTTCCATGTTAGTGTATACTTGCAAAATACATTTCTTGGCAGTCTGCACACTGCACACTGACAAATATTCACAAGTTTCATAGACTTTAGAGAAATAAAAACACAGACGAATACTTCCAAAAGGGAGAACGGTTAATCTCTTCAGATGCACAGCCAGCCAAAATCCAGCTAGTACGAAATACTGCTCTGAAAATGGGTCCTACCTCTGCAGCGTATCTGACCCCATCTATGACGTGCTCGGAGCCGTGGTCGTCAGAGGAGCCCCAGTGGAGGTGCAGCTGGCGCAGGCGGTAGGCGCTGGTGAGCGGCCCCCCTCGCAGCACTGCAAGGGAGGAGCGGCATCAGCACCCGCCTGCAGAGCCCCAGCGCTCTGTGGGCTGGGCAGGGACCAGTGCTCTAGCGGTCTGGAGAGCCTCTTGCAGATCCAGGTGACTGCAGAGGGAGGGACAACACTCACCCGGTTACAAGACTGGGGCTGAGTCCTGCTGTGACTCAGGAAGAGTCCTGTTGGATGTGAAAACTGTGGAAGCTGCTGGGGGTCAAGCACAGAATCAAACCCCAGAAGCCAAACAAGCCCCTTATCTCTTGGCAACTAGACACACTACTTCCTGATGTGGAGAGACAAGGAAGGTATGCACAGTTGACTCTTGTCAAGAAAATAGTCTATTGTGAAATGTTTGAGGCAGGGACTGTGAAATTAACCCAAAAGTGCTGCGAAGCCAACCTCTCCTCCGTGAGTGGCATACCTGTGACAGTTTAGACAACTGAACAGTGTGGCTACAGCATGGTTTGCTGCTTCTAAAAAAAAAAAATCATCTTTTTTGAAAGTGAGGGAAGAGAAAAGCATTTAGGTCAAATGAGTTTAAAAAGTGTTCTTGAGCAAGCAAAAGCTATAGTCCACTTTTAACATTGCCACCAATGGAACCATTTAAAAAGCTCTTATTTCTGGTGTTCGACAAACAATGCTGACCATGCATCAGTCAGACAGTTTATATCAGTTCTGACTTTCTAAACATCACACCTGCTCTTTCAGATTGGGGGTTCTTTTGAGCAGGGACTGCATAGAGGGTAAGCTCTCCAACACATTTTTCAGTTGTTACCTAAGGCAGGAACGAGGCGTGTTTCCTTACACAGAAAGCTGATAATGCAGTTCACAACTGTGGTGCCAGAAGACCTTGCTAAATAGCATTCAAGTTTGAACTTCTACCAATAGCTTTGAAGTTCAAAGTTAACGTTGAAATAATATTTAAATCTTCTCGTGCCCAATGGTCTCAAATTAATTCTTGCTGTCATATGTGTTGAAATACCTACAAAGAGCAAGAGGTTAAACTTTGCAGTTTCTGTTTTTAGTTGGTAGGTGTCACAGCCATCAAGGAGGCCAGAAACAAAGCACTGTGTTGAGTTTTAAGCATACAGTTCCTCATATTTTTTGAGTCTGTGCATACATAAATGAATTATCACAACTAAATCCATACAGTAATAAGTCTTCTGTAGAAGCATTTAATGGAAAAAAATACGTCATATAATAAGAGTAGTAGTATTATTATTGGTGGTGGTGTTTCACTTTTCAGTGTAGAAAAAATAAGGAATAGGCCCTAAGGCCCAAATCCTCATGAGTATTTGCTTGTCATTTCACACTGCAATCAATGGGAAGCAGGAACTCTCAGGAGCTGAATTTGTGTGATCTGCCTACACTAACAAGCTAAATCAATGTCAGAGCTGGAAACTCATTTAGCAGTTGTTTCTTACAAGTGGCCTTTCCCAGAGCTCAAATACAGTGAAGCACTTGGAAACAGCACTTCATAATGGTACACAGATTTGTCTAGCATAAAAATAAATCTTTTTAACATTCAAATGTTTCCTTGGGACTAGATAAAAAAAGGGCTATCTTTAAGCTAGATTTCTTTTCCTGGTCAAAACTGGATCTGTGATTACTACATGTCCTCAGCTGATGCTACCACAGAGGCCCACAAACGAAGGTCATGTTCATGAAAGGCTTTCTCCTGTGGTTTTTCAAAGCCACCAGGCACTGTACTTGATTCCAGTCAGACACATCCCTATGAAAGGCTTGAGACCTAAACTACTGTCCAGTAACCTGCAAAAATAGTGACAGCAGCAGGGAATGTTGTACACACTGTGGGTGTCCAGAGGAACAACAGAGACCATGGGGAGGGGAGAGGCAAGGAGGGAGTAGAGGAAAGGTGATTCAGAGAAGGGCTGCACCACAGGCTGCACTCTGCTTGGCCAAATCAGGGTCTTTCTCTAATACAGTTCCCTGGGCAGCCATGTTATTTAGCAGCCTCTGCCTAAACTTTTCAGCCTTTAGGAAGCTGCAAAGACAGGGCAGAATCACCATGTGAAAAGGTTCATAATCAATCTACTTCCTGTGCATTGAGTCATGGCATTGATTTTATACAGTGCTTGTGGAAGAGCATTCCAGGTTATAGCAAAACTGCAATTTGTGGTTTGTCTGAGGCCACTGTGTAGAAACTGTAGCAATAAATACTAAATCATCATACACTTACATAGCAAAGAGGTAGTCCCTGTCCTAAATAGTTTAGATTCTGTCTGTGACATGTCAAACAGTAACAGGTAGCTGTAATGGTAAATAAAGGAGTCCAATGAAACAAGGAGCTCATCAAGACAAACAAGAGAGAGTGATCTTTCAACGTGCTGCAGGTACATTTCATTAATTATATAGCTTGCTAGGAACAAAATACCAATACAAATGCCATTAAAGCAGATGCAGAAAAATACAGTAGAAAGTAACTCTGGTTTCCATTACTTAGATTGCTTTTCTTCTTGATAAAGGACTGATCGATGTTGCATGCTCTTCAGATTATACAGTATTGTGACTTTATTATTCATTTTGATGTTGTTGCCTGTCTGCATTTAGTGCTATGCACTGATACAGCTCTGGAATCACGTTTTGAACAATTTAACTAAGAGGTTAGAGTCTGCTCTCTCTCAGTTAAAGAGCAAAGACATTTCATGGATTTCCAGAAGCTATAAAGTGCTGTTTCCATAAATGCTATTTTCATAGCTTTTTCAGACAGTGAAGGGTCCTAAGACTTCCCATACCAACAGAAATTAAGACCCCCATCGGTGGGAACACACGAGTTTTGTGTCTGCAGAGTGCCCCAGAGCATGCACTAAGACCCTGGGATGCCACAGACACAAAGCCTGAGGATGCTGTGTCTGCGTTGAAGGAGGTGGCTCTTCGTAGAGAAGGCCACCTTCCAGCTGACTCTGTGTTTCAGAGTGCCCTTGTAACTACAGCCTCCCAGTCCCACCTATGGTGGACCTGGATCTGCTGGAATAAACTCCAGGAGCGCCGTTTTTCACATGCCCAAGTGACTTTTCTCCGCCAGC
>NW_008620934.1:0-298 GCF_000691845.1 Merops nubicus | reverse complement strand
GGTTTGAAACCTCCCCCCCCAAACGCCCCCAAAAAGCGGAGCCACAAACCGACCTGATCGATCAAAAGTGTCATCGAAGACAACTCGGCAGGTGCGCCCGTTGTTCAGGATGGTTTTGGCTGCGCCGGGGTCGTAGCTGGCGTGCCAAGCGGCCAGCGAGCCATCGTGCCGCACGTCTTTGCTGTTGATCTCAATGGGCGACTGCTTGTCTCCCTTTGCCATCGGGTAGTTCTCATGCCAGCGCTCCGGCCCTGGTGGAGAAAGGCAGGGAGGTGTCACCGGCCCCGGCCCGGTCCCG
>NW_008620933.1:13999-21701 GCF_000691845.1 Merops nubicus | reverse complement strand
ATTGTATGATTCTATGATTCTATGATAGTGGAGATTTGGCAATACCTTCCATGCATGTACAGAACTCAGATGGAATAAAACTAGCCAATGTCGACTACTCCGTGGTCAAGAGAAACAGTAGCTCTTAGAGAGGACCAGTAATCAGTTTTAAAAGAACAGGAAAAACTTCACTGGAAAAAGCCCATAATTACATAATCAAAGACAAAAAACATATGTCATCAACATCAAACAACATAAAACAGCTTAATTCAAAAACTGCACTAGATTTTGGCATAGGACTTGGCAGCCACTTCACATGCTTGTAAATTCAGCAAACTTTTTCCAAACCTAAACGAAGTCATCATCACTCATCAAACATACATACCCTGTTCTTGAACTCCAGATGTGCTACTAACAACATTTGTAAGAGAAGACATGTTTCTCATCATATTCAGGACTTATCCTTCATGGAAAAAATAATATCAGGCCTTTTATACACATGATATCTCAATTTATTTATAAAGGAATATTAAAGTAAATATTTGATGCATCAGAGAGACCACAGCAGCAACAATTAATCTAGTTCTTTGTTCACAATTAGTGGGAGAATCTAATTATACTTGTACTATGATAGAAAGTATCTCCAAACCCTCTTCCACTAATGTGAAACAAAAGACCTCATGTGAGCTGAGAGGTCTCTTAGTCATCCTTCTTCCATCCATTTAGGGAGAACAAAATCCTTAGTGTAACAAGGTATTTAAACAAGGGATTCCACTGCCCAAATCACCGAGGAGTAATTAAGTTGAGATGAGAAGAAAAAAGACTCCTAACATAAAAAAAGCCCTCCAACCAATCTAAAGATTTAGGTCTTTTTCTATGAACTAGTTGCAAATTAAAGGTTTTTAGAATGGGCCAAAACACAACTGCATGCATCTGTGTGCTGCCAGTAGAAACAGGAAGGTAAAGAAAGCCTGGAAGCAATGAAATGTATCTGAGAGCATAAGCAGACAGTCCCAATGGGTAGGGGCCTGGCTAAATCCAGAGAGCTGAGTCACACAAGAGAAATGTCCCTGTGTATCCACCACGAGCTGTGGGCCATGAGGGTTTTGTGGTGGCCACACAGTGCCAAGGAGAAAATCCTTGGGCAACTCCTGCTGCTGAAGCTAGCAGAGGTGAATCAGCATTTGTCAGAACTCAGCTTTCCAGGGCATTTAATTAACATATACTGTGCAAATTCTGTTTAAACTGCTCTTCTGGAGAAGCTTTCGTGTGCTCTCTGAAAATACGATATCTTCCCTATGAGCCGCCCAACCCATCCCTGTTCTTATGCTGCATTTCAACCTTAGGAAATCATCTTTCTCCAAAAGCAAGCAGGGAACTGCTGTCAGAAGAGACCTTCACTATCAAATTTGTCTGTTGATAACACCCTGATGGCAACTCAGTGAGTCCAGAGAAGCACGATCATGCATTCCCATATACAATCCACAAAAATGACCTGTGCCCACACAGAGTTGGTAATTTTACAAATCCACCACAAGAAGATTACTTGAATTTTCCTGTGGCTGTGGCTTACATTTTACTTGTTGGGATTTAAAGTGAGCATGCCCACTACTAATAATGCCATCCTTTAAGAAGAAAATTTCTATTAGTCAATATTCAACTTCACATTCACACACACATATGTAGCCCTTGGGAGGAGCAGGAGGGAAGGCAAAACCCTACTCCCCACAGGACAAGATAAGTTTTTACAGACTGTAAAAACCTCTTTATTAAGAGGTCACATCATGTCACATGGCTGCCTAGGAAAGCAAGTAAAAGAGAGAAGCAATGTTAAAAGCCAGAAGTGAGATGCAGCTCCCTGACTGGCCAACTTGACAGGAAGACTCCTGAGAAATTATTACCTCATGTTTTCAGTTGTGTTGTTTTGTGACTGTTTCCTGAAGAAAAAAGAATAGAAAAAAATTTGGCTTACAAGAAGTAAAACTTTCTGTGTTTATAAGCAGTGGACACCCTGCTGTTACTATCAGCCAGAGCTGAGAAGGTCTAACGAGTAGCCACAGAGTAACACTACACAAACTTCCTTTCTGTCATAAGTAGCGGCAAAAAAAAAGTGATTTACAGTTCAATAGGTGCTTAGCAAACTAAAACAGATGCTTCAAGACACCCACAAAAAAAAATGACTTGGTGATCAGTGTCCTTCATGGCAATTATTTTAGTGAGTTGTTTCACAAATTGATCCTGTGTTCCACAAATTTATCTAAATATCACTTTCTGAATAGTACCAAGGAGCATTTTTCTACTGTGAGGGTGTCTGTGAGTTCTTTCCTTCAAGGCATCTCTCTTGACATAAGTCTGTGAAAGCCAAACCATCAAAATTTTAAAACAATCACATGGAGTGGTAAATTAACTCTTTTGCACACAGATAACTTTGGTTTACTTGCCTGAAAATAAAAATATTTTTAAAACTATGTTCCTTGCTGTATCTCCATAAGGACCTCAATAACAAAACCCTGTACAGAGACATGAAGGAACTTAAGTCTCTGCAGAACAGTGAGACAGCATATGTATCTTCCTAGCCCCATCACTGCTGAGATCCACCAGCACAACCTTTTCATCAGTCCTGTTTGACTGAAGTGCTCGAAACAGCAGCAAATGAGGTACAACAGCTCCAAGTTGCTTCTTCCTCCTACACCTCCCTTCCCTCCCTGTTGCTGTCAGACATCCCGTGTTTTCAGGATTTCCACCCCTACAGTATCAAAGCCTATGTTCCTTGGCAGCAATGTGAAGGATGTACCTTGTGCTGTATTTTCCTCAGTGCAGGGAGCTCAGAGGGTCCCATAGGCTTTAATAAAGCCTCTAAAGGAACCTATAGCTGCAGGACAAGACTGACAGATCCTGCATGTTGGGTGATGGAGCACCCAACATTACAGGGGGAAAATGCTGATCCTGAGTCACTCCAGCACAACACACCACAACATGCAGCACTGCCTCTTATCCTGCATCTACCCATCCTACGATAATACAGTGACAGGCTGGGAGAGATTGCAAGAGGCCATCTCATCTCTTTGACTGGGAGAGATCAGAAGAGGTCATCTCATCTCTCTGGTTCAGACAGATTGCAAGAGGTCATCTCATCTTTCTGCTTGCTTAGGGCAGGACGGTGTTGATACACGCAGCAGGTGCTTGTCCAATCAGTTCCTAAAAACCTCCACCACATTCCCAGGCATGTTGTCCAGCAGCATCTCCAACCAAGTGCAGGAGGCCCAGTTCTTCCTCTGCCCTCTGCAAACCTGGAAAACAGATGTCTGTTCTCGTCTCCTCCTTGTGTTTAAATGAAGACTTGTACACCCCAGCCCTTCAGAAGACCCTGAACAATCTCAAGACATTTAATATTCCCAAAGATTTTGCCCTGTAGATATTGCTCTCACAATCAAATGGCATGGGATTTTTTTCCTGAAAACGTTCAGAATTTTACCTGTGGACCTAATTTTTATTTTTCTTCACTGCAAGTGAATTCACACAGCCTTTTCTTGTTGATGTTGAGAGCTGGTCTGGGGGTGCCAGAGTCTTCCCGGAGCTCCTCTGTCAGAGCATGACAGCATTTCCATCATAAACCAGACTTCAGGGACAAAACTCTTACTACTGTCAAAGAAGCTAGTGCTTCCCACAACACCCAAACTGCAACAGTCCCAAGGGACTACCAGCTCACACTGCTGTGGGCATTAAAATTAAATGTAAAGCAGCTCCTCCCCCATTCCAGCAGCCATACACCCTTGGGATGAGGCTGAATCAATACAAAACCAAAATCATACCCTCACTCCCTGAGAAAAGAGGAGGCACTTTCCCATAAAGAGTAGCAACTTGCTCTTCATAGGACATGAATGTACACTTCTGCATACACAGTAGAGAAGTTTCACAGGTTCAACTGAAATAAAAAAGGCTAATCGAAAAATGTCTATGCAAATATCGAGTAGTCTTGATAATGACAGCAAAGACACTTTTTTTTTTTTTTTTTTTTAAAAAAAAGGCCATAAATGGCAAAACTCAGAAGGGACTCTGGCCCAGAGGAGTTAAAACAAGCTAAAATTAAAGCCCCAGGGTCACACTTATTCTTAATTCCTTACTTCTACACAAGAAATAAATTTATGATAATATTTTCTTGAAGACAATTCATTATTCTGGGCTTATTAAAAAACAATAGTCATCACACAGACTCCACTGCTATCCTGCCTTTTATATACTAATGAAATCCTTTAGCTGCATTCAAACAGAATAATTAGACACTTCAGCATGCACAAGTGACTTGTTATAGCTTTCTCCTGTGCCTTGGAGTTCCCAGCATGCTTTGTCTCATTTTAGCCACATCGATCAGTCAGATAAACCTCCAGAGCACAGTAATATTTCTCCTGCAACAATTATAGTCTTACCTAGCGTATAGTGATTAAAAACAGCTTTAAAAAGGCACATTCTTATGAAAAGAGAGCTTTTGTCTCCTTAGGATTAAAAAAAAATAAAAATAAAAAAAAAATCTGCATCCTAATCAAGTATGGAACAATCTCACGTAAACTTCACCTTTCAAGGAACTCAGAGCTTGAGTATTTTGTTCTTGTGAAGATATTGCACAGCAATAAGCAGCTGATTATACCACAGAAATCTGATACTCTTAACTTAAAATGCTCTGTGTACTAAACAGAACCTGGTAGTTTCACTTTCTCTAGTAGGAGTAAACAGTGTTCCCTCCTGGTCATCTGCTTGCTTGGCTTCAGCGACGCAAACAGGATATTAAGAAGTACAGTGCAGTATTTTATCTTGATTTTTATATATTTAGCAAACATCATCCAGTCTACTTACAAGCTTCTGCAGAAGTGCATCAAGCTGCATTATTTAAACAGAAAATTAAAAGGCTGAACCATCTTTATATTCTACCAGTAACCTCAAATTGCAGCAGCCATTGAATGACAACAAACTGAAGACTATAAGGATGAGCTAAAGCTTAATTTGCTCACCACATGTCTGGTAGTGAATTGCTAATATTACTTGTAGTCTCCATCCTTGTAATGGTTGCACAGAGATACCATTACATCCAGATTGTTTTTTTCTTTTTCTTTATATATGATCAAAACGTTTAACGGAATAAATTACCAGCTATGGATTCTTCAGATGCCCACAACATTCAATCATTCCTCCCCCATGCCTTTTTTTTTTAATAATTTCCATTGTTTTTTTTAATCCTGAAAAGTCCTAAATAGGTATCTATGTACAGCTGTTAAAAAAATTATTCTGCTTCTCACATTCTCCAAGTACTCTATATTGATTTGAACATGATCATGTTTGTTAGAGTGAAGTGCTGGAAAATATTTGTCCTAAGCTTTCAGAAAAAATCTAGTGTTTATTATAATTTTGACCTACTGCTCTATTACCAGCAAGGCATATACTTGATTAATGCCTAAATCTAGTTAGCTCTCAGGATGATATTCTTCATTTCAAATCACTGCTAAACTTGTAAAGGTTGTGCTAACAGTGCTGGCTGATTCACTTCCCCTTTCTCTCTTCCAGCAGACTTTGCCCCAACACCTCTGCTAGCTCCAGTTTGAAAGATAAGTAAATTTTAAAATTTCATTGTCAGTGAAGTGAAATATGTACTGTGGTAGCTATCATGGGTTTTCTTGTTTCCAGGCGGGAGTATAAATAAAACCAGCCTTAGACATGTGAACTCCAGCTGCTGTAATATTCCAAGAAGACACTATTGCCTAAATAAATGTTGAAAAGCAAGTTTTATTAAGCATGTTGAGTCAGGACAAAAACCACCAATGCACCTCCTGCAAGGAAAGACAAGACTACAGCCAAATAAATTGTTTGGTTTTCAGAACTAGGATAAATTACTCCAAGGATGTATTCAGATCAAAGATGCATTCACCCTTGCAGTACAAGACTGAGTCTCGCTTTCTCAGGATCAGGGTTTGTCTTCTCTAGGTGCAGTGACTGCTTTTATGTCTGCCATGTAAGTGATATAAGTCCCAAAATAAGCATGGCTTATAAGCAGTCAAAATAAAACAGCAACACCACCAGAAGTGACATACACAAGCCACACTGCTATCCCATTTGTTTCATCCAGCAGGTTCTTCCCAAGTGCCTCAGAAGAGTGTTTTTTCTTTCCCTGTTTTTCTCCACAAGGTTTTCAAACTTTCCATACCTGGCCCTACAGCAGCAATTAAGGCAATTAAGACTTAGCTAGAGGCAGAGAGTAATACAATCTGTTTGATTTCACTCCTAAGAAACGTACATACTAAAGGAAAGGGGAGGGGGAAAATGAAGGCAGAAGTAATGGAAAATGTAAAGACAGGACAAGACAGTCTTTTCATCAGCAGACTCAGCTTTTCTGTCTGCAAACTGGAGACCACCCAGCCAAAAAACATTACAGCACCAGCCTGTCACTCCTGTAGAAATCCTCCAATTCCTCTTCTTTTTTCCCTCTATTTTTTCCATCTAGACTGTGCTTAAAAAGGTGTACAGGCATTTCTTAAAGTCATCGATTAACACAAATGATCTCCAAGGGCTCTTGATATGAGAGACATATGTTACTCCCCCTTTTGTCATTGTTTTGCTTACATTCAGAGACATATCAGAGTCCCAGCTTCCAGGGCCCCTCAGCACCTGAGGTCAAGTTAAGGTGACGCATATCTCTACTGCAGAGCCACTAGTTCATATGCTTTGTTTGGAAAAGCGCTCTGATGTCAGTAACAAGAAATGTCCTGTTGTTTGAGCTTCTCTGAAATAAGCCATTATTTTATCATTTAGCAAATCTGCTCCCTCAATATCAGTCTGCTTCATTTAAGCAGTCGAAATGTCCTAGTGTAATCACAAAAAGATGCAGACTCTGATAGCAGCAATTAAAGGTAAAGTTTTAAAATCAACAGGAGAAGGAGAGCTAGAACAAATGTGCTGCCAAAAGAGATTCTGCCTGCACCCACCACGTCACATTGCAAAGGTTCAAAGAGCAGCAGCCTTAGGCAAATGCAGCTATTTGAATAGTTTACACTTCTGAGTAGAGACATGTCTGATTTACCTTAAAAAATGTACGGGGTCACACAGATGGTAGTGTCTTACGGAGTTTAAGAAAGAGAAAGTTTTCCACCAAACTGAGGAACTGCTGCTCAGTTTTTTTACTGCCTACGCTCAGCAAGACCCTTTGACTCATGGTAGGTCAAATAGTCCTACAAAAAAGCACACAGATACTATTTAGCATTTCTTTGATACGCACCACTTCGCCTTTGCAGGCTGGATCCTCCCACACTCTTCAAACTTAAAGCAGGTGAAAACTGAAAAAAATTCAACCCATGTCCATGGAAAGCCTTAAGCTGCAGCAGCCATTGACCAGCAGTGGGACCCTCCAGGACTATCACAGCATCAGATCAATCAAAAACAAAGGTGCCAAAGCACATCCTCTTCATACAGGAACAAGTTGGCTGCAAGATCAGCATAAGCAAAAATGGGAGAGCAAGACAACATCATCATGGGAAGAGAACCCCTTCCAAGGAGCTTTGACAATTAGCTGATGACCTGCCAGCTCTAGTGCTAGAGGAGCACTCAGCTGGGCAGCAGGAGGGCAGTGTGAGGTGGCCCATAGGACCCAGCAGAGGCCATGCCAAGGCTCAGCCATCCGGTGCCTTGACATAAGAAAAATGATAGACAATACTTCAGTGAAGAAAACCACACCAGTGAA